>NW_023494825.1:845000-917500 GCF_904425465.1 Colossoma macropomum | reverse complement strand
TTTGTGCGTGTGTGAGTATGTGTGTGTGTGTGTGTGAGAGATTGTGTGTGTGTGTGTTTGTGTGTGTGTGTGTGTGTGTTTGTGTGTGTGTGAGTATGTGTGTGTTTTGTGTGTGTGTGAGTGTGTGTGAGAGAGATTGTGTGTGTGTGTGTGAGAGAGAGATTGTGTGTGTGTGTTTGTGTGTGTGTGGTTTTGTGTGTGAGAGAGATTGTGTGTGTGTGTGTGAGAGAGAGATTGTGTGTGTGTGTTTGTGTGTGTGTGTGGTTTTGTGTGTGTGTGAGTGTGTGTGTGAGAGAGATTGTGTGTGTGTGTGTGGTTTTGTGTGTGTGTGAGTGTGTGTGTGAGTGTGTGTGAGAGAGATTGTGTGTATGTGTGTGTGTGTGTGTGTGAGTGTGTGTGTGAGTGTGTGTGAGAGAGATTGTGTGTGTGTGTGTGAGTGTGTGTGAGAGAGATTGTGTGTGTGTGTGTGAGAGAGAGATTGTGTGTGTGCGTGTTTGTGTGTGTGTGAGTGTGTTGGTGTGAGTGTGTGTGAGAGAGATTGTGTGTGTGTGTTTGTGTGTGTGTGAGTGTGTGTGTGTGAGTGTGTGCGAGAGAGATTGTGTGTGTGTGTGAGTGTGTGTGTGTGAGTGTGTGTGAGAGAGATTGTGTGTATGTGTGTGTGTGTGTGTGTGTGAGTGTGTGTGAGAGAGATTGTGTGTGTGTGTGTGTGTGTGTGTGAGTGTGTGTGTGTGAGTGTGTGTGAGAGAGATTGTGTGTGTGTTTGTGTGTGTGTGAGTATGTGTGTGTGTGTGTGTGTGAGTGTGTGTGAGAGAGATTGTGTGTGGGTTGTGTGTGTTTGTGTGTGTGTGAGTATGTGTGTGTTGTGTGTGTGTATGTGTACATACAATGTAGAAAATCTTCTCTGGTTTTTGGCTCTGAGGGTAAAATCATGTGAACTGCTGAAACTGTGGAAAAAGAAAATGAAACGTTTTCATTTAAATACAACTTTCTAACAAGGATGGAGATCAGACACTTTACCAAAAGCAATCTCTTTGTTCTCTCTCTTAAATAATTTCAATATTATTTATTAAATCATAGCCACAGAGCTTGCATACAAATTGCATAACAGTTTCTGAATGAATAATAGTAACTACTAAATAATTTATGTTTTTATATATTACTGAATTATTTAATTTGTGTAAGCCTGTGTGTGTGGGTGTGTGTGTGTGTGTGTGTGTGTGTGTGTGTGTGTGTGTGTGTGTAGGTGGGTGGTCAGTTGGGTGGGTGAGTTGTAGAATATTGAGAACTGTTAGTGTATAAGTAGACTGTTAGTAATAAAGATACTGTGCAGGTACATTTTTCATTTATCAAGGTATAAACAATGTAAATGTAACTCAAAGGTACAACAGTGGTTTTAAGGTCCAGTTGTGTACCTTACATTTGTTTTTCCCAGTTGAAAAGTTCGTATTTGTACCTTTTCATAACCGAATGTTTTAAACAGAACAGTAAAATAAAAGCCTGGAGACGAGACGGGGTGTGTGGAGTCAGTACAGCTTAGAACATATCATTTCAGTGGATTATGGTTCAGTTATGATCCCTGACTAAAGGTACTGAGATGAACCCTTGAGGGTCCCACCCCAGTGACAGGAGGGGCACTGCCCCGGTTACAGTTTACTACCTTTATTTCTGAGAGTGTAGAATTCAGCAGTCAGAGTTAGAGAGGAATGTTAGATCATTAGTGTGTAAATGTGAAATCTTATGTCTGACTTTTACTCTGAACGAGATGTTCATCATTGTGTTTCGCAGCAGGAAGCTCCTCTTACCACGTGGAGAGATTTTACTGAATTCCTGCTTGCAGAATTCCTCTAGTCTCTCTTTCAGATCAGAGAGCGATTTCCTCACTCCATCAAATGAAAGACGTTGATGGACAGTGATGCTGGGTGAGTCCTCAGATCCAGAAGAGGCACAGAGAGACTGGAAACTCTACAGAGAGAGAAACATAATGGACAGAGAAAATAATGTACAAGGGGAAAGTCTTAAAGGCTGGTCAGCTTTTTTGTTTAATTCATTTTTTTGCTGTTATATATCGGGTCCTGTATGAACTGATTACAAATACAATTTCAATTACAAAACAATTCTTATAATTTTGTGTTTCTTCTGTTTTATTTAAGAGAGCGTTGTAAACTTATATAAACGGGTTATATAAGGCTGAGCACAGGGCCTACACCAAAGACTCTTTAGTTCTTAAAAATTCTTATCCTTCAAACTGTAAAATGTTATTGAGGATTAAAATATTATCTTGCATCACTCTTGCCTCCTGAGTCTTTCTGGCAGAAATGCTTTGAACTGTTTTGCTGTTAGTGGAGAATCTGCCAGCCTTTCTAGCAAGAATGCCATCTCTGAGTTCGATGTGCTGGGCATCTCTGGGAGAGGAAGACAACAGAATGTATCACCATTTTCCTTTTCACACCCTGTCCTCTATTATGTGGTACTGATATGCTGACAAGGTCAATGCCCAGCGCTGAATCCTGGTAAAGACCATTGGAAAGTGAAAGGGTGTGCATATAGATACTGACAAAAAAAGAATACTCCTAGCCCTTCTTTCTCAAGCTGTGAGTAGCCCCTTTTCTGAAGAAAAACTGCAGTGACTCACATAAGTCATACTCGGAGCTTGAAATAAAGGATATAGGGTGTGTGTCGACCTTTGAGGCCTGGTTTATTGTCCATTCAGAGTCCCCACATATCCTTACTGGGCCATCCTCTTTCATAACTGGCACTACTGGGGCTGCCAGTTAGAAAAGTCCATTGGCTCAGTGATACCTAATGTCTGGAGTCTCTCCAGTTCTGCCTCCACCTTGACTCTTCCTCATGCTCACCTTGCATGTGATGTGCATTCATTTTAGGCTTTACTTTGACATGGCCTGTTTCTAATTTTTCTCAGTATCTCTGCACTTTTTATCTATGGGTCACTTTTTCTGTCAGTGTCTTTAAAACCACAGTCACCAACAAAGTGTGGACCCCCACAACGGTAACCTTCCACTGGTGTGAAGGACATGTCTGACTTCCTTTTTGTTACACGATGCACCTGATGATGCCACTCGTCTGGCCATGCGTATGTCTTGTGTTAGTAGCCACTGACTCCATGGATTATACAATCTAAAGCGCATTTGTGAAAGTCAGTGTGGTTTCTCTGAACAACCGATGCTGCATACTGTCATCATTTATAACACAGACTACATTGCCGTGCAGTATGTCCCTTAACACTGTTCCATATTATCAGTCCTCAGAGGGCTGCTGTCGTCCTAGAATGCAATCTTCCTTGGGTTGCCAAATTCCGACATGCTATACTGTCAGTGCCAAAGAAGTCAGTCCCAGCTTGGAGAGTGTAAAGTAAAGACAAATACAAATTTATTTAGATTTGCTGAGATTTCTAGTATTTTATTTCTCAGTGCTGGTGCTGTTAGGGCTGCGTCTTCAGGGCTTCAGTCCTGAATACTCAGATGCTCCAAACAGGCTGTCCAGCCTAGAGCTGTTGCTACAATGTGCTTTTCTTACCCAGTGTTCTTACTTTAAATGTTACATTACACCACAGCAAACCAAGTACCCATGAGCCCCCCTCTAAACCCCCTCTGACATCACACTGAGTGTGAAGTCACTGTGGAGTGAAGGCCTGGAGAGGGAGAGGCAAGACAGTAGAGTGCTCTCATTGTAATTTGTTCCCTCACTGGTTCTAACATCAAGCGCTAGAACACTTCACTCTGTATCACCACTACACTACACTACAGTACAGTAATACTCATTTCTGCTAGCATTCTATTGGCTATGCAGTGTTAAGTCAGTGCCAGGCTAACGGTGGTGTACATTACCTTTCCCACATTGGGTAAAACACTGATGGCAGCTCTAGTTTAAACTCTGACATTTGAAGCCTGTAATGTGCTTTATTGTGTATGTTTTAGTGTTTCAGTAAATCCTTCAGTAAATACTTCAACTTGAAGCCTCACTCTTAACACTGGAGGAGGCTTTAGTACAGTATGCTTCACTTTACTTAGAGCGGACAAATACAATTTACGAGCTCTTATAATTTGTTATGAACAGTACTTATAATACATTATATTAATTCATAATGCATAATAAGCGTAGCTAAAAGGTGTAATGCACCATAAATATTTACAGCTATGTTTATGACGCCTCATGAATGCATTATGACATGTTATGAATGTGTTTCTAAATGCTTACAAACATCACATTCATAGAAAGTGCTACCAACATAGCCATTCTTTATTTGCTGACATGTCACAGTTAAATTCTGCATACCAGATAGCAGTTTACTACTTTTCTCACCAATTAGAATCAGAACCATTTGCTTTCCTTTTCCATGTTCTAGAGTGACACAAACCAGTGCTTCTTTAGTTGAGACCGAAAGACCACTAGTGAATGCGCTAGCAAGCATTTTGAACATTTTATAAGCTATAGCACATTGAACTTAATTTTATTTAAATATCTGTTCCCTTAATAATTCATTTTTGCCACGTCCACGTCTTTGGGGTACCCTGACAATTTAGGAAATGCTAACAGGGTTTGAGCTGCCAACCCTAGCAGTGCTCTAAAAGCCTCTTGTTGACACAACATGCACAACATGAAACATCAATGTTTGTTCACATACCTGTAGTATCAGTTAGATTTTCAGATTGTTACCTGGAGGAAATGGATGTGATCCTCTGTGTGCAAAAGCTGCTCCAGCTCTGTGTTTCTCCTCTTTAGATCAGCGATCTCCTGCTCCAGTTTCTCCAGAAGTTCTTCAGCTCCACTCAGTTCAGCCTCCTCCTGAGCTCTGATCAGCTCTGTTAGCTCAGAGCGCTTTTTCTCAATGGAGCAGATCAGTTCAGTCCAGATCCTCTCAGTGTCCTCCACTGCTGTCTGTGCAGAGCTCTGTTACAACATACACACACAAGATGGAGCTCCATTTAAACAACAGCTATCATTCACTCTCTCACTGGGACTCTAGATGACTCACTGTCCCCATTGTGGCTGTGTAGGATCCCAAAGTGTCCAACACTGGACTCCTCACTGACTCCACTGGCTCCAGCAGATCTCTGCTCACTACTCACCTTAAGAGTCTTCACAGCCTGTTTTAGCTCCTGCAGCTTCTCCTCTTTCTCCTGGAGTCTCTGCTGGAATTTAATCTGTATCTCCTTCAGGTGGTTCTGAGGAGAAAGAATTTGTATTCTGGTTTATATTGACAGCAGCTGAACAAGTTCACTCTTGTTCTATCGGTTAGCATATGGGGGCGTATGGGAAATATGGGCGTTGGCTGGTGAAAGATTTGCTGACCGGTTTGACTTGTTTAAAATTTCTTTACCCAAACATATTTTCATATTCATTATCATATAAAGTGATCAATGTACAACTGTGTAGTTAAATAATGTATCAATTTTAGTCCAAAGTACAGAGGACATGAATGGATACTAAAATATGTTTTACTTCTCACCTGTTTCTCTTTTCTTTCTGCTACAGCTGCAACTGTATCATGGCCTTGGTGTTCATCCATTGTACACAAATAACAAACAAACTCTTGGTCAGTACGACAGTAGATCTCGATCAGTTTATCATGTTGAGAGCAGATCTTCTCTTGTAGCTGTTTGGAGGCTTCGACCAGCTTGTGTTTTTTCAAGCCAGGAACAACATAGTGAGGTTCAAGATGAGTTTCACAGAAAGAGGCCAGACACATCAGACAGGACTTGATGGCTTTGCGTTTTCTCCCAGTGCAGAAATCGCACTCCACATCTCCAGGTCCAGCGTAACAGTGAGCAGGAGGAGCAGCTTGGAGTTCTGTCTTCTTCAGTTTCTCCAACATTTCAGCTATAAAGTGGTTTCTGCGTAGAACAGGCCTCGGGGTGAAGGTCTCTCTGCACTGGGGGCAGCTGTAGACCCCCCTCTGATCCTCCTGATCCCAGCAGCCATTAATACACACCAAACAGAAACTGTGTCCACAGGGAACGGTCACCGGATCCTTCAGCAGATCCAGACAGACTGGACAGCTGAACTGGTCCCGACCTACTGAAATACTGGCCTCTGCCATTCTCCTGCACTCACAGTCTGAGAGAGAGCAGCTCTCTGAGATCAGTATCGTTTTCTCTGAAATTAAGGAGCAGCAGAGTGGGCGTGGCTACACACGGTCACTTGAATAATTATTTTTTCATTAAAAGCTCAATATCTACAGACATTCTAACTCAGAATTTAGAAATTAGTGTAACAATTATTAGTGTTTCTTCTACTCTATACTTTATCAGAGACACAATCCATGCAAGGAAAAAATATATCTGGATTATAAAAGTACAGAAAACTGTATTTGTGATGTTACTATAGATTTAACTTAGTCAGTTTGGTGTATGAGGTTTGGATACTTAAAAGACAAAGATTTATAAACAGGAACTGTTTCTATAATTAAGAAAATAACTGGTGAATAAAGTTTGACACTCCAGATATGGTGTGATGAGTGTCCATGCTTTGTAGCACAATGATAATGCAGTACTCTACATCACCACAAAAGGGCAGCACAGCACTGCTGTCAAAAATGTCGGAGGATAAAGAGTCTTTTATTTTTTAAAGGAATTCAGTGAATTGTGCATTTTCTTCACATTTGTCCTGATGTAGAATCTTCATGTGCTTCTCCTTGTAGGGAGCGGTTTACTAGGTTTTATCTAGAGCCTTACTGGCTGGAGGGGAACCTGTGGCTGAAATCCAAAGAACAATCTCCAAAAGCCACTGAGACACACTGTTGGCTGAGGAGGGGGACAAGAGCACCACCAAGCATGAAGATGAGACCATCACTCTGAATAATCCCGTTTCACCAGGTGCAAAGAGAGAGCAGCTTCACACAAGATCACAAAGAGGACGACCATCTGAGAAGCGGAGAGCTACATGTCCTGGTACTCATGTGATCAGAGAAGGCCTCAACATTTTTTGGTCTTTTCCACTGAAACTCATGTTCAGACAACTCTCAGGTGGATCTGATCTACTCATAAAAGGCTTCTGCATAAACTTTTGGAGTCCATGGCAGCTCAAGTGTCATTAAAACAAAACAGGAACGTACTGTACCAAATACTCAGAAATTCTGAAACTCATGTTTAAATTTGATGTAATTCTACTTTTCACTCAATTTGTTATGCTGATGATCTAATTTGTAATGAAAAACTTTGTACTAAATAAGCAAGAAAAGCACAATGGCATTTAGACTTTTGGACTCCAATGTATGTTTTCATATTTTGTAACAAGACCAATTAATGAAGTTCTTCACCTAAGTGATCAATGTGTTTTAACCTTATACAGGAAAAATACCTGCATGTATTTAGTGTATACATTATATTTTTCATGGAAAGCAAAACTTTTTTTTTCAATAAAACAAAATATATTTCATTACAGTTTTTCTTCATGTAAAGCATTTTTAAACAATGGTACCAAAACCATTTTTACTGATTTCTTTTTATTTTATTGCACGCCAAATGTACATTAAATCAATGGAACTCTAGCTACTATAAAGCTGTAAGAGTTTGTAGCTCAGTATGATTAGAATACAGAATTCTTATACTTTTCCTCAAAGCACAGTTTATCACTGCACACAGACATTTTCAGTTCTGTTACTGAAAAGACTTTAGACTCAGCATCTTAGTTTCTTTAAGGCTCAAACAGCTGAGACAACCAATTCCCCCAGGAAGCTGAGGGAATGGGGTCTGAACATTTTCACAACATGAAAATTACAATGTAAATGACATATTGAATCGTGCAACAAGGTAACCATGATATACAAAATACACATCATTTTGGATCACACAACCTCACAGTTCCACCACTATCCCCAAACCAACCATGAACCCAGAATCCAGCTTTGAGAGGCTGAGTGAATGTGGTGTGGACTGTGTGTAGGAGGGTCACTGTGTCAGAGACGCTGTAGAAGGACAGTTCCTACACTGTGATCCGCATACACTCCTATTCTGGAGGAAGATGAGGCTGAGATCTTAGTCTGAATGCTGTTGTGATAGAAAGAGAGAGAGGGAGACCACTGCAGACTCCGGGACTGACTGTTGTGTCCAAACCTGCACTCATTACCCCGTCCTTTCCTGCTGATACCTTTATATGAAGCTGATATGTACAGCTCCCATCCCCAGATACTGCTCCACTCAGCCTCCCAGTAACATCGTCCACTCACACTCTCTTTACTCAACACCTGATACCAGCAGTCAAATCTCTCTGGATAATTAGAGTAAAGCTGGACTGTCCCACTGTTCGTCACCACTCTGTACTTCTCAGACAGACTGAGGTACTGATTCACTGTGTTGGGATCCAGAGTCAGATGACAGAAATCTAACAAAGAGGACAGGAAATATAAATATTTCAGAGTGAGAGGCTAATAATGTTTCATTCAACTCATATTTCTATTATTTTAGAAAATTCTTAATCATTGATCAAAAGAATAACATTCATATTAATATGTTTGCGTGTGTATTTTGTGTGTATGTGTTTGTATGTGTGCGTTTGTGTGTGAATGTTCTTGTTCTTCTATTCTGGTGGGGACTTTGACCTCAATGCACACGGACCCATGGGGACTCCTGTCACTGAGGTCCCCACGGGCAAAGCCCCACCGATAGGTTCAAAACAGTATTTGCCACACCCCCTGCAATTTTCTAGGAAGTCCCCAGGACAACCGTTTTCAAGAGAAAAATCTGTGTGTGTGTAGCTATGCGCCCCTAGAGGTCACACACGGTATTACAGTCCCCACGAGGTTTCGTGTTCTGGAAGTGTGCGTCGCTTTTTGTTCACTTTTGTTCACTCTCTAGCGCCCTCTCTGGACAAAAGTAGTATTAAAGTTTGGTAAATATATTTTAAACTTTGTGTGTTTGTGACCACAGATAGACATTAATTTTCTAATAAATGTATGTGAAAAATAACATTAATCATATTTTATTTCATATTTGTAAATTCACAGATATAAAGTATTGCCTTTTGTTACACCTGAGTCTTTTTAAACCTTTCATCTCAACCTCTCAGTTACCTCCTATTTCTTTTTGTTATTAAGTATCATTTAGTTAAATAAACTATACATACAACAAACAAACTAACTAATTTATTAATTAATTAATGCATTTTTATACAATTTAGACGTATTTAAGGGTGTACTATTCATTCGGATGTTAAATATTAGACTAGCTTTTATGTAAATCCATGTTTTATTTCCTTTCATACACTTTTAATTTTATTTTATCTCACGTTAACTTTTCCATCTTTATTGGTTGTTTTATTTTTTCCATTAAACACTTTGTATGTACTATTTAAGAAAGGTGTTAAAACTACTACTACTACTACTACTAATAAATATAGCCGCAAACACTTTGAGCTTAGACCCCTTATAATAATAATAATAATAATAATAATAATAACTAACAACATTTTACCATATGGCAGACTGGAATCCTATCAGAGAAGTGGCACAGTGCCCTGAACAGACTGCTATTTTGTGAAAACAATTGGTTTTATAACAATTAAACCTCTGTGATGATCTTTAACATCTTATCCATAAACTAGCAAATAATGACTCCACCTGCTAAAATCTAAAATGAAAGAATGATGGTTTTGTGAGGCCGTTGGAAGTGTTGTGACTGACGGAACCCATTTACAGCAGCTCTACTCTGTCATGTAGTATTCCACATATGCACAAAATTGTAGCTTAATAAACATAAACATTATACTGCATTAAGTGTCAGTTCTTCAGTTTTGATTGACATCAACTATCCTATAAGCTAGCTAGCTGTAAATCTGGCTGTACAGGTACCGGAATGTAGCTGCTGCACCATTTAAGGTGGAAAAGGAAATGTAAGTAGGAAGCCACAGTCTAGCTAGCTATGAAATATATTCTTAGTATTGTCTTATGCATCTGTGGCAGTCGCAGTACACAGTACAAACAAGGGTGGAAAGAAACAAGCACAATATTCCCTTTTCTGGGTCGAGATGGGTGCTGGAGCGTATCCCTTCAGGCGGAAGGCAGGAAACCTCCATGACCAGAAGGATAAGAGGCTTAGAAGATGGATGGATGGATGAAAATTCCCTTTTTTCCCACTGTCTCATTAACATTCCATCCTGACATAGGAAAAGCCAGTTAGCTACACCAGTTAGCTACATCAAACCCAGCATCAAAACACCAAAACCAACACAAAAAACAAGACAAACCAAGAGATTTGGTAACATATGCAAGGTCAATCAAAGCAAAACTGAAGAGAGAGGCTGACAAAAGATGCCTCATCTTCATAATGTTGAAATCAACATAATTAAACAAAACTCACTAACTACACCAAATATCAACTGCCATGTATGTAAATCACATGAAAATCAACTGCAATGTAACTGTTGTATGGGTGAAAGTTGGGTGATGTCTGAGAACTGATACTAATGCTCTGTAATACAGGTGAACCGAGCTAAAGCTAGTTAGCCATTACATTTTTGTCACTGGGAAAAATGCTAAAATTGCTATCGTGATGCTACACATAACTGATTTGATGGCTCGGTGCCAAAAGGTCATTATGCCACCTGTTTTGTAATATAAGACTCTAACATCGTAATTTCCACAGTACCAGACCACCGAATGACAATAAAAATGTCTGTAGGTGTTTAAGGCAAGCACATCTGTGCAGATCACATGTTTTTAGCCCCTCCCAACAGCTAGTTAGAGTTCCTGACCACCTAGGGGTCCAGCGCTCTAATATGTTATCGAGCACCTCTCCCGGGTCCCCATGTCAAATGAGTCCTTAAACAGAATGAGTCCTTGAAGCCAAACGGCATGCCCAGGACTTTCTGTGCCAAAACACTAAGTTCTGGCTGGTGATCCTAGGTTCAAGGGTCAAGTGGTTATGGGCCCTTTTCACAAAGAGTCGTGATTACTTCCAGTTTAAGTGTTAGCAGGGTAAAACTCACTTCTCCATATTATTACTATTAACTCACTATTACTGGATCCAAATTTGGTGATCCTAGCATGAAAGCTTGTGGGGATACGGCTCTCTGAACAGTTATGTTTAAGGCAAGATAAGTTACGGTGTAGCTCCGTAAGACAATGTCACACAAGCACCAAACTCACCAACCTTTGCCATCTCCCCAGGATGCTACACATATCCAAATTTGGTGGACCTAGGGTAAAATATCAAGGAGATACTTCCTTATCCATACGGCAGCTGTTATTTGGGCCCTATTGTGCAAGGTACATATTGTACAAGGTCTAGCGAGGCAGAGGAAAGTCATAGACACACCAAACTTCACTCACCCACTTGGCTGGTAACAATATCCAAATTTTGTTACCCTAGGCCCAAAGGAATGAGTTGGGGTCTTATAAATCATAAGTCAGTAGACACTTGTGGAAGACACTTAAGTTGGGAGGCCTGGAGAGGCAGAGCAAGGTCATAGAGCCACCAAACGTAGCACACGTTGTCATCCCTGGGAATAACCATATCAGAATTTGATGATTTTAGGGTCAAAAGTCAGTTAGATGTGGCCTTATCCATACTGCAGCTATAATTTGGGACCTAATCAGTAAGTGGGCGAAATGTATTTTACGAGGTTTAGCAAGGCAGGGGAAGGTTGTAGAGACCAAACTTGGAAAACGTAGACGAGGCCTTAGGGCAATGGATTAGAGTTGGAGGGCCGTAAGTCAAACACAGAGGCCCCAAACCTGGTCCACTTAGACTAAGCCTTAGTGGGATGGAATATCTTGAGTTTTAAGGTTCTAGGTCAAAAGGTCAGTGTACAGCGACCCTTTACATTTGATCAAATAGGCAATGCTTTTGTATAGGAAAGGCCATAACTAACATTTCAGGGGCTTAGAGACCAGCCGTGTGACACAGAGGCCCCAAACCTGGTCCACTTAGACTAGGCCTTAGGGGGATGGAGTATGTTGAGTTTTAAGGTCCTAGGCCAAAAGGTCAGCAAATGGTGACCCTTTAAATGTGATCAAATAGGCATTGCTTTTGTATAAGAAAGGCCATAACTAACATTTCAGGGGCTTAGAGACCAGCCGTGTGATGTAAGGGCTTCAAATTTGGCTTTTGTGGACAAGGCCTCAGGGAGATGGGGTACACTGCGTCTGAAGGCCCAAAGTTATTTTTGGTGATCCTAGGTTCAAAGGTGAAGGAGCTACAGGCCTTAAAGCACTCAGGGCTCAGGCCTATGGTGGTGACTTGGCAAGACGTACGTTCAAAGGTCCAGCGAAGTGGGGTGAGTTAGTAGATCCACCAAACTAGCATACTTTCTCATCCCATCAATCCCATCCCCCCATATCTGAATTTGGTGGTCCTAGGCCAAAAGCTCATTAGGATATGACCCCTGGATGGACTGGTTATACGCTGCTGTGGTAATATCAGATGCTAACAGTGTAATCTGCCACAGTACCAACACACCAAACCACATTAAAAAATGTATAGGAGCTGAAGACGAACGCGTCTGCGCAGGATACCACCACTTCAAAACAATTTTAGAGGAAAAATAACTTTTACTGTTCATCATGAGGGCTTGTAAATAGTTGTTTCCTTTCTATGAATATCATAATATATGGATAAAACATATACATGGATGATATCATGTTTTACCCATTTGTAAGTATCTCAATTCTTTCAGTTTATGTATTTTTATTATTTATTTATTCTGATACTGCTTATAGGCCATTTTTGATTGCTTACATAACATATTCAGGCATGTCTTTATATTTATGTAATAATAACTTAATTAGAAATGCGTCTCATTTGAGTAGATACGTTTCCACTTAGCCGGTATTCGAGTCGTCCTTTCAGCCAGTCTGAGTAACACGTTACACACAGATCCTGACTCTTACGGTCCCCGCCGCTCCCGTTACCGGTAAGGCGTCTTTAAAAAGCGTGAGGATTGTACCGCATGGGGGCGCAGTATCTCCCGGCACTCTGGAGGCCTGTTCGGACGGAGGTAGGGCTCCATGAGGAGGTGGTAATGCCAGGTTATCATAGGACGTCTGTGATGTTTGTAAGTGATTCGTACTGGATAAGAAATCTCGGCATGAAGGACAGAGATGGAGCGGCCACTCGATTTACGCACCGCCTTCACGCCAGAAAAGAGTAGAAAACATGTTAAAACGTTTTTATTTGTTTATTTCGTTTACTCTAACCTTTTACATGTCTTACACTTTCAGTCTGAAGTGAATGTACTGCGTCATTAGTATCGCCATTAGCTGGGAATTCACAGCAAACGGTGAACTTCACCGCATACAATCAAACCTTTTCTGTAATGTTTACATGCTCTGAGTTGTTGTACACGTGAGGCAGGACAGTAGGGTTAGCTTGACTGACAGCTTAATGTTGTCCTCAGAGAGCAACGAGGCTGAAGCGTTTCGCCAGCTGCTCGTTCAGATTTTCCCGTTCCACCTTAAATGGCGCAGCAGTTACATTCTGGCGCCCCCGGCGTTATAATGACTGCTGCACCATTTAAGGTGGAACGGGAAAATTCGAATATGAAGCTGACTAAAGCTTCTTCACACACCGCAAGGAAGCGCTTCTCCGTTTCCCGGGATATGAGAGCGTTTTCCCGACATGTCGGTTCGCGCAGGATTAATGTAATGTGTTTACTGACGCGGGAGCGCGCAGCGGTACAAACACTGACAGGGCGCGTTCAGACGGACCGCAATCACTGAGAAACGCCGGTACAAATTCAGTCCCCCGCCTCCTAATGTAGAACTGATCCCGTCCCGATAGGGCTTATGATGTATGAAAAACTACTGTTAAATATTGAATACTTCTATCAGTAGTGTAATTGATTATTGGGGATGACTATTGGTGCTTTCATAAGAAATTACACATCAGAAAACACTGAGAAATGACCCATTGTTATTGTGGGTCATCTAATATTGAGAATAGTTTTATAAGTTAAGAAAAAACATTTCTTTATTATAATGAAGCCTTTAAGAACAGAAAATGGCATTTAGGCTTAGTCAAAATATTCTGACAACCAGCATCCCAGACAATATCTAGATGTGTAGATTCATGTCACAGTGCTAATTACATCAATACATTGCCGAATTCTACCACTGCAGCTTGAAATACAGTGTAATGTGATATGTTGGGCCTTGAAGTTTGACTGACTGTATTGTGCTTACAGGAGGATGGCCCGAGTTTTGCATCCACTGGTGGCAGCTCTGAATGCACAGGTGAGAAAGGGGAGATGTAATTTTAAATGTAAGAAGTCATGATTACTGCATTTCATTAATGCTCCTACCGTGTCGGTACACTCTGTGTTGGAATTGGTCAGTACGCAGATTTGGATGCCAGGGCATAGCACAATATAACTTAAACTATACATTTCCTCATGGTTGTACTGAAGAAAAAAAAAAGGATATGATAAATTGTTGAAGTAGGTAATTATATTGCTACGTGTAGTGAAAATGTACATTTCATAAACCCTTAGTTTTCCTTTATTTAAATACTTGGCGGAAAATGTAGATTAATCTTTTAGTTTGTATTGAATTCATTACATTTACCTTACATTTAAAAATTATAATATAAAAAATAAATATTTTTACATGCATTCATTGTCGGTAAAAAATTATCTAATGTTTTCTCAAAATTTTCTCAAACGTATAATTATCGGAGATATGAAGCTGCCCAGAAATTGAACAAGAGCAGATACCAGCATCTTGTGCTGTTTAACTGCAGTTTCTGTGGACAGCCTGCTGTCACTGTAAGTCAGTACACTGAATATGGTTGTATTTCTATCAACTATGAAGCAAATTAACATTTTCATCTTCATCTTCTGTGATTTAGTTGCAGTTGCTGATGTGACAGATGGCTTTGATTCTGACCAGAAGAACAAGGTAGGATATGTCGTCTTCTTTGGGTTCTTAAACACAACACGTATTGTTTGTTTTTGCTAATGACCACATTAAACTGTTTGAAGACAAGTTTATTACACCATGACACCCCTGTCTGTAGTTTACTGAAGTTATGTGGTGGATAGCAGGGCTCCCCAGTGGCTCACCTGGTACCACATGTATCATGTACGATAAATCTAAGTCCTAGTGACAGCAGCCCAGGTTCAGCTCTGTCTGGGGCCCTTTGCTGCTTGTTGTTTTCTCTATCTGCTCTGTCCTTACGGTCTCCCAACACTTTGCTATATAATAAAGCATAAATGCTAAAAAATCAGCGATTTGGCTGCACAGTTATGAAATTTTTTAAATATAGTTTTCTGTGATATGCAGACTCCAAGTCGTCACTTGCGACGCCTCCAGAGACTCAAAACACATCATGATGTGTGTGAGAACCGCTATGAAAAGGCAAACAAAAAGGATAAACGACGAGTGGGAGAGTACCTTGTTTTTACATCGTAGCCTGAATACAATGGTTAGTGGTACTAAACCTTTTTATAATGTACATTGGAGTGACAGGAGGGAGATCCTTTAACTGTTTCCCTGTCATGATGTGCTCTTTTCTGTGTTTGATTAGTAAACACTCTGTGCCCCAGAGATAATCTAGTCTAGAATTGACCAGTACAACTGTGGTGTAAAAGTGTTTAATCTGGACCTGGTCCAGTGTGGTTTAGATGAGGGAAAAATCTGTGAAATCTCCTTTTTTGGTTGAAAGTGGGTTTCAGACAGCATTAAGGCTTTACCTAAAATGTCTAACACACTTTGACAGCGGTAAGAGCAGCAAAAAAACAGGATCGGTCATTCAGCACCGCAAGTTAAGTTAACTCTCCCCTTACCTGCTGGCTCGGAAACTAACTTCGTCACATGATTTTTACTGTTTCGCTTCTTCTGTTCAAGAAAATTGAGCATGTCAGTGTGTTCTGGTGACAGTCGGCTTTCCAGATCTGCTGTAGAGAAAACTGTCAAGGAGAGAGTGGCTAATGTTCGGCTAGTGCTGACTGAATGTGCTAGACAGGCTAGTGTTCTAGTGGTCTTTCCACCCTGAAAGAAGAGTATTATAGTAAGAGAATAAGTGTGAAAAATGGAAGAGATGCATCCCTAACTACAAAAATTGCTGCAACTCAAGTATTTGCCGATCTGTATTGTAGCAAAAGATTCAGTGTTTTCATTTATAGTGGACTTGAAATATTTTTACTGTTAAAAAATTGTGTTATGATATTTATTTTTCAGGAAGTACCCCAGAGCTCCAGTGACAGTGAGGGTACCATTATCCTTGACCGTACACCAGTTGATATTGACAAGGACACAAGTGTACCTGAGCTCAGAAGAACTGACAGTGTAATTGTGAGTTTACATGCAAAACTTCACGTTAACATAAGTGCTATGGCATCTGTGTGACTGCTGTCGTCGCCACCTAGACCTGGAGTACAGTTTATACTTTAGGAGATAGTAGCCTATCTTGTTTAGAGCCATTTACACTACCCTTCATCTTCAAAAGGTGCGAAGGATAACATTAATTGAGACATTAAAGCTTCTGGGCAAAGCTAATTCATCCATGTAAAAATTACATCTGCAATTTACATTAAAATGACAGTTTAATTTTTTACCACTGATAAGAAAAAAAATAACCATTATTATTTACCAGTAGTGTGAATACGAAGAAGAATCTAAAATTTTACAGTTTACTCCAAACTGAAATACAGTGTTTGTAAACAGTAGCATGGACCTTTTAAGTTTTTTAAAGATGTTTAAAACGAACCTAAACAACACAACAACTGAGTGTGCCACCACAGCTATAATGTCAGCCTTTTGGAAACACTAATAGCAAGTCCAGTCAGAGTCATCTAGTAATGTTTTGGTAAATGGAAAAGACATTATTTTATATGGCTAGACTTGTTTAAAAGAAATGATAACAGATAAACAAGACTTGACTGGTAGACTGTGTCGGCTGGTCCACCATGTCATTAGACAGTTTGCACTATAAGAAAGAAATACTGTTGAGTCTCACATCAATACCGCAACCACTGTTATATGAAGTCAGATCAGTCTCAATATCGCACAGAAGGAATCAAACGTGTTTTAGAGCTTATATGTAAATGACTCTTCACTATATTATTTTTCAATGCACACAAGAATATTTACCATTGTATATAAATGTAAAACAAAATCACATGAAAAAATAAAGTTCACAAACGTATTTCTGATGCACACACAAATATTTGTTGTTTTAAACACGTAATAAAAATCTACAAATATTTATATAAAAGTGCAGTTTTCATCAAAAAATATATTTAGATGTTTATATACAAACTTTTGAACGTGCATTTAAAAAACTGCTTGTCATTTGTGAAGTTCATTGCATTTGTATGTGGACTTTTTGAGACTCCCTTATGTAGCTCAATTCACAGATACACTTTTGTTCAACAGGAATTATCTGTATCCAATCAGGTGTCTCCTTCCTTTTTAGCTAATCACATGAGTGTAGATTCAAGGGTAGGCTCTAATGTGATCATAGCATTACATCGACACAGTCTGCGATTATGAATGACAGGATGCGTTATGCTAAAGTTTGCTGCGCGATTTAAAAAAACTAAGCACTGCTTTGAATGTTTCACTTTAGGCAAGCACTCAAGGATTCCTATGAAAATTTAGCTGTTTCTAGTTTTAATCTTTAAGTTTTAATCTTGTCTTTAATTCTGTGATTTAACAAAATACTTAACAATCAAGACTTGAAAAGTCTATTTTTTTTTTTAGCTTGACAGACAAATGCTTGGATATGCAACAGAACAATCATTATCAAGTTGTGAGGTCAGCGAGGATGAGTATGGTCATCAGTCTTCTGAACAAACCGAGAGTGACAGTTCAGCAAATGCCAAACAGCAAAAAAGGAAAGAAGAGAAAGGTACGGAAAACAACTTCAGCGTACTCTCAGGAAGAAGATGTCCAACCCTGTAAAAGAAGGCGTATGACACCTCCACAACTTCTTCCCTTTGCTGAAGATGTGAAAAAAATGCACCAGTATCTCAACATACAAAGAAAGGAGTGGCAAACAAAACCTGAAGAAGAACCCATTAAGAAGCATTGGGCAGAACTTGCAAAAACCACACTTTGTGAAGTGATCATTTTTAATCGTAGAAGAGAAGGAGAAGTTTCCAAGATGTCCCTTAATGCGTTTACTCTGAGAGATTCCTCAATGACTCATCCAGATGTGGAGCATGCTTTATCTGACTTTGAGAAGAAACTCTGTAACCACTTCCAGCGAATAGAGATAAAAGGCAAACGTGGGCGAAAGGTGCCCGTTCTCCTCACGCCTGATATGCTGGTGTCGATGGAGTTACTTGTCAAGACTCGACGGAAGTGCGATGTGCCTGATGAGAATCAGTTCATGTTTGGGAGACCACAAGCTCTCAGTCACTTCAGAGGATCCGATGTTATTCGTCAGATAGCTCGAAGCTGTGGTGCAAACCACCCAGAAGCATTATCCTCCACTAAATTGAGAAAGCATGTGGCCACTGTGTCCAAGAGTCTCAACTTAAAGGACAATGAAATGGATGACCTTGCTGACTTCCTTGGCCACGATATCAGAGTGCATCGCCAGTTTTACAGGCTGCCCGAGGGCACGTTACAGCTAGCGAAGATAAGTAAAGTCCTTATGGCTCTGGAACGAGGACAGCTGTCTGAGTTTAAAGGAAGAAATCTGGATGAGATCAACGTTGATCAACAAGGTAAAAGAGGCCTGTATAAATAACTAAATTTATTAACATAGTGAATTTTTGGGTAGCTGAGCAAAAGAGATTTGATAAAGAGAATTGCTAAAAAAATGTCAGTACTTTGAATTCTCCAGTGTGGTGTTTTGAGCAGCAGATGACACATGATGGGCGGAACTCCCATTGGTGGAGAGTAGCTAAGGCAGTCTACCTTCTATCATCATGTAGGGACACGCTCGTATTAGTTGCGCAGCCCCAGCTACAGGATAGTTTATCCATATGATTGCTGTGTTTCCTCAGAGAAAATGGCCATGGACAGTGATGCATCAGACACTGAAGATGAGGAAGACATGACCGGGAAGGATGCTATGCCGCCTTCATCTCCACCTTCATCTTCACTATCGTCAGGTACGCGGGCAACTATTGAGAGGGAATAATAGTAAAACTAGAAAAAGGCTAATATTCTGATGAACATTTTTTGTGTGCTTATTGATTTTTGGGAGTTCCAGGTATTGGTATGTTTCAGGGTGGATATGCTGTGGTCGCTGTGGTGTTGCGGTTGGTAACTAGGGAGGTTTTATGTGGTTGCTAGTGTTGCTAAGCAGTTGCTAATGTGTTCTAAGTGGTTCCTAGAGTGTTTGTAGGCAGTTGCTATGGTGTGGTGTAGAAGGTTGCTAGGGGGTTGCGGGACGGTTGTTATGGTGTTTGTGTTTACATATTACGTATACATAAGATTAATAAAACCATACTGATATACAATTGTTATGTTAGGGGCTCACAAACAGCATAAAAGCACACACCAATGAAAAACTCACATACAATTTCATTAAAATGCTAACTTTTCCATAAATACTATAAATAAGAGCAAGAGTGTAAAGCTGCATTAAAAAAGTAGTGATGGTCCATTTGGCCTTAAAATTGATGAATCAGTGGGAATGAGAGTTTTTGTGAGTTCTCTTGTTGACCAGAGGTGCTCTGAAGCGGCTGCCTGATGGGAGTAGCTGAAAGGAGTGGTGAAGTAGGGGTGTGGGGTCCTTAGTGATGTCTGCCTTTCTTTATTGCATGACTATAAAGGTCTGAGTGTTGGGCTTCAGTGGTGCTGTGAATTTAGTTGTACGCTTGATGATCCTTGAGTTTTTTCTTGCTTTTCTCTGTGAAGAAGTTGAACCAGGATGCAGTGTTGAATGTGCGGACTCATCGATGAGTGACCAGTATATTGCTATTAAAACGGACCATCTGACAATAAAGTTTCAGCCTTCACTGGAGAAATTTTTGGGCCTTTTTGTAGTCCCCGCTTGCACGTTGTGTGAAGGACAGGTGGTGATCGATCTCTGTGTCCGGGGACTTAAAGATCTTGACCTGTCCCTCCATTTGCCCCTCCAGCCTGAGTGGTCCAGAAAGAGGGTGTGGGATATCAGGTGCCTGGCGCCCCCTGCAACACGGCTCTTCCAGGGAGCTCGCTGGACTCGGAGGATGTGGTGTCTAGATACTGCCTGTATGTGGACAGGGAGCGCTTTTGAGTTTGACACAGTGTTTTAGCTCTCTGGTGACCCAGGGCTCGTTATTAGGATAAAGTCTGACCTGATTAGTCCGAATGACACTGCCAGCGCAGAATGACACATATGAGCAGTTGGAGTCACTGAGTGAAAGAACATGTCCCAGTCATTGAGCTCAAAACATCTCCTTAGCGAGTCATTTTCCAAACCTGCATGGTTGTGTTTTTGACTTTGTCTGTATTTCATCAGCAGTAATATTACATTATGGTCTGAGAAACAAATGGAAGTGCAGGACTTTGAGACGTAGGTGCTGGGTGAAGATAGCAAAGTCCTCAGAAGAAATGTCCGGTGTTTCATATCTGAGCACATAACTGACGAACTGAACAAACTGATTGCGTGCACAAAGAAAAACAAATAACAGATAGCAATATGATAACAAAACACGATGAGCCTCAAGCCACAAGTCGCTCAAACAGAGGAACGTCTCTCTCTTCCTTCAGAATCTATAGTGCAGATTAGATTAATAATAATAATAATAATAATAATAAGATAAATAATAAGACGATATATGCAAGACAACTGTTTTTTTTCTTCAGCAATTAGAACCCAGTATATTGCCAAGCAGGTTTTCCATATACATGGAATTTGCCTTTTTATATTGGTGTATAACAATGAACACAGTACGAGAAAAAAACAAATAAAGATGAACTCCAGTACTGCAAGTCAAGAAGCATAAACAGAAAATAGAAAATTGACAGTAACAATATATGTAATAAGAAGGCTATTTAAATGAAAGAGTTGTACAGTTTTGTACAGGATTGTGCAAAATATTGATCAGGGAATGTGCTAAACTTCACAGAATTAAGTTTAAAGAATATTTACAATGCAGGTTAGCTTCCAAGAGGCGTGTGTTAATGTAACGCATTGATTCAGGTGTGTAGACTTTAATGTGTAGAGGGTCGGTGTGTAGGAGTCAGTGTCAGTGGGGGTCCCGGGCCTTATAGATGATCATAAGAAGATGATTCCTATGGTGTGAGGTGTTGATCCTGGTGGATCGCAGCCTCCTGCCGGAGGGGAGTGTCTCAAAACCTTTGTAGAAGTGCAGTATCATTGACTTTGGGAGGTTTGACTTCTTCAGCTGCTGCAGCTGATGGAGCTGAAGCACACTAATAAACAAGTAAAGAAATATGTTGTTTCGATGAAGCATGGACACAATGACTGCTTTCACTGTGTTGAATTCTCATTTATTTAAAGAGAACTATTGTGTTTACAGGGGAGAAAAAGAAATCCACCGCTGGACGAAACAGTAATCCGCATCCAGCCAAAGGTAATAAGAAAACATGAGTATTATGGAAATTTCTGATAGTTTTTCACTTAAAAAGAACACATGCTGTCCAGTGGCAGTACTACTGTAGCCTTTAGTATTTGCATGTATTTTACTTTGCTTTACTTTGCTTTTATCATTTGTATCTCCATTCAGTTTCCCAAACAGTTTTCTTAAAATACAGTGGGAAAATTCTTTTGTGGGCGCTGACAGAAAGTAGAGACAATTTCATTGCATAAGTCCTTTCTTCTCAGTTTTGTTCGTATGTTTTAACAGGGAGGTCACATGAAAAGGTGCAGTTGGTCAGGGAGGTCTCTGGTGAATCACGCACAACAAAATGTAAGCTGTTTAAAGTTCTAGTGGCTTAAGTTGGTCAGTCTCTTCTGGTGTCTGTAAACCATAAAAGTGATGGAGAACAGGTGAATGGAGGCTTGAGAAATGGTAAAAGACGTGGCAGCGGCCGGCAGCTGAGTTGTCTGTAGGAGGGTAAGACTTGGACAGTGTAAACAAACAGCCAACTCGCTAACAGTAAACTGGAGGAGTGAGTGGGTGAGCGAGTGAGGGAGGGAGTGGTGGTGTGTCTGCTGTGCATGCAGGTAAACATGCACAGTACATGTTTAGCTACGTTCCTGATAGCAGCCGGTTCTGGTAGAAGTTCTGGTAGAAGCCTTTCTAACAGAAATCCAGACCCTTTTCTCTTTCATACACTGTATCTGGTAAAAAGCCCAGAAGGTGAACTTCTCCCAGAACCGTCTGCTATCAGGACAGACAGTGGTGCGCTGACTGCCACAGAGCTGGCTGAGCAGTATACACTGTGAATGCAGCTGTACATGTACTGTATATTATGATACACATTTTGTGATAAAAATTAATTATGCAGTTCTAATTTTGGGTGCACACATTTTACTGACTGTAGTGACATGAGTGCGCTGCAGTTTATTCCAAAGAGCAGGTAAATTCGGTTTTCCATTTTAATGCATCTTTAATACTGATACTTGTGTAAATGTTGGGAAACTCTGTCTGTTCATATTTTGTATTGCTGCTGCCATTTCTGGTTTTACTGACACTGATGCTCCAAATACTTCTGCTAGTGCTACTACAGGCTGCTCTGCTAGTACTTTCAGGACTGGGTGCACAGCTGCTATGGTCAGGAACAGTCATTATAGCCCCATTATGAGCTGGTGATGTCACACAGGACATAACCTTTTCCTGTTTATTCCTCGTTTTGAAGAATATTACTGTTTCATTTTATTCAGGGTCCTCACAAACCAAAGGAAAGAAGTGGACGGAAGAAGAAATCCAGGCTGTGGAGAAAAGACTCATGGACTACATCAACGCTAGGAAAGTTCCTGGGAAAACGGAGCGTCTCGAGTGCATTGAGACTTCACCAGTAGCACTTAAAGAGAGGAGTTGGGAGGGGGTGACATTTTATGTAAAAAACCGTATTGACGCTTCAAAGCGAGACTCTGAGAAACAAAGGTAAGCTTTGACATTTTTGCACTATTGCTGTCAGATGGACGATCAAAAAGGCAAAAATTTGGCTGGAGTTCTAAATTTTGTCTGTTCTCTGTAAATTATGTTTGGCATTTATTTTTTGTTTTATAGTTGAGTGTTTTTATTTGCGTAAGAGCAATAGAGACGTCTTGTATTACTTTGTAATATGCAGTCAGGGCCATAAGTATTCGGACTGTGACGCAATATTTTAAATATTACCTCTGTACACCACCTTAGTGGATTTGAAATGAAGCAGTCAGTACATGATTGAAGTGTAGACTTTCAGCTTTAATTCAAGGGGTTTAGTCAAAATGTTGCATTAACCATTTAGGAACTACAGCCATTGTTCCCTCTAGTCCCTACAGTCCCTCTGTTTTTTATAGGCTAAAAAGTAAAAAAAAACAAAATGCCGGATCACAAAACGGTTAAAGTAATATTTTTCAAACCCCTTGAATTAAAGCTGAAAGTCTACACTTCAGTCACATCTTCACTGCTTCATTTTAAATCCATTGAGGTAGAGTACAGACTCAGAATTACAAAAAAAAGTGTCACGGTCCAAATACTTATGGACCTGACTGTATACACTCACTTCATTCAGAGTGGTTTAGGGTAAAATGGTCCAGATGTCTTTATAGTGGTGGTGATAGGAACCAGGGGTCACCATGACTTCAGAGGGGGTTTTCAGTTCGGTTAATGACTGAACTGAAAACCCCCTGCCACACATACTTTACACTTACACACACACACACACCTCTTTTTGATGCTCTACTTGCACTATCTGGAACATTGCTGCTATTACTGTGTTCTACTCAAGTACTGTTTCTACCTCAGTAACTGTTGTGCTCGCATATGTTATAATCTGTCTGCTTACATATCACAGCATGTTAAATATCTCTGCACCTTATTCTCATTACCTCATGCTCAGAAATGAGTGCTGTGTTGGCGCTGCACTGTCCTGTCTGTTTACTGTGTCTAATGTCTGATTTATTTCTCAAACTTATATTGTATTGTTTTTAGTTCAAGTCTGCACGTTTGCACTTTGTCTGTACTGCCTGTTTTGTTCCATGTTGCACCATGTTGGTCCTGGAGGAACCTCATTTGGCCCCACTGTGTACTTGTACACAGATGGAATGAAAATAAAAGCCTCTTGACTTGACTTAACACAACCACCAGTGAACCTACATGAGTCTTCTGAGTTTTATATGGAATGTTGATGATCTGAAATAATAAGTTTTCTTTGGGGACTGTTTTGCCTCATAACACACTGAATGAATGGCTTATGCTGGAATTTTAGGCTTAGAACGTCTTAGAACTATCGAAAAACAATGTCTCAGACATCAGGCAGCGTATTCATAACCATTTTGTCTACTAGTTTTCTGTGAGGGAGTTTTTAGAGGTGGACATCTGGTTCCTATCACCACCACTGTGAACAATTCCAAGTCCAGTAATGCTAACTCCTCTCTCTTACCTAAGCTTCAAGTCCTAAAGAAGTTATTCAAATTCAAATACACAGATTATAATGTTGGTACAGTTTTTCTCCCCAGTGTTAAATTTTAGAGGACTGTCTTCTTCTCTTATGACACAGTAGATTGTGAATTTGGAAACATTGGATTATGAAGAAGAACGAAGGAGAAATACTCCTGATGATTTGAGCTAATAAAGGAAATTTATGTGGGAGAGAGGCATGTAGGGGGCTAAAGACACCCTAAACCTGGCCCTGGTTATTTATAGGACAGGCAGATTGTTAAGAGCTTATTTAAGGTGAGCTGGTAGGGTGCACTACTGATAGCCTTCTGATGCTTTTGAGACTTCCAGCTTGTGTCAGAAAGAAAAATCCAGCTTTGAAAACAGTGACACAGCACAGAAATTACATCAGCATTTAATTTCCAGACTTGCCTTGGATGGTGTACACCTGTTGTAAACTTTGAGTAAACCTGTCTAACTTTTTCTTTAGTTTGGTTTTGACGTGCGAAACTCCACCTGAATTCAGGCAGCAAACAGCTGAACCGCGCTAATCCACAAGGGAATTCAACACCAGAGCATGTTTTTTTTTTTCCACTGCACATTTTCTCTGTACTGTCCGCACAAAATGCTGCTTTAACATTTCACTCTATAAAAACTCTCACAAACGTGAGTGTTTGATTATTGATCAGAAGTTTTGCAGCGCTGGTTCCTGCACTGCGAGCTGCTGTAAAAAAAAATGAAAAGAAAAGCAATAAAATAATGATATGCATTTGATTATAGATTGTGGAGCAAATGCCAAGCATAACTGACCATCAGCCATTTTAGTTAGTAGCCTATTTATATAGAAACAATATGTAACGAGGCAGAATAACTCAGACGCTCGCGGTTAAAAGAGAGAGTGAGGCTTTAATGTTAGAGTCGAAGCAATACCTCGCAAGGAACTAGACTAAAAGCCCGGGCTTTATACTAAACTAATTATACGAAAACAGGTGAAACCAGTTAATACTCCGGTGACAGAGAGCGGTGATTGGAGCGAGATGGAGGACTGAGAATCATGTGATTCCCCTGGGGGTTCTGGGAAATGGAGTCCCTAGAGACCTCAGAGCCCGAAGGATGCGTGACACAATATGTTTTGCCCCACCACTTTTGGAGGTGTGGTGCCACCCCTGTGTCCTATGCTGTCAGATTATGTCCAGTAAAAAAAGTGTTACCAAAACATCTTCTGATTCTTTATCACGTTATCATGCACCAAAAATAATATTAACCAACTATATGTTTCACCTCCCCCTCCCACTATCCTCACCTACTGTTGAGCAAAAATACTCAGCTAGCTCAGAGCCCCTCCCCTCCAGATAAAAAATGCAGTTAGCATCTAACCAGAAGTGAAAAATGGAGTATTATTTACAGACAAAAGCAAGAAAATTAAGTACCATATTAAGTGATTCCATGTCTTACAATATGTACAGTCATGTACAGTGGAACATACAATATACAAATATTACATATGTAAAAATGTGAATAAATACACAGAGGTAAACTGGGTGAAGTAGGGTACAGACAGTGCAAATGTATAGTTGTATGTACAGGATGAGCTGCATGTGTAAATTAGGTTAAGTATGCAGAGTATAAAGTATAGTAGGTCATATCTACAGAAACAGACTGTGCAAATATGAACAGTGCAAATTACATCAAGTACTGTAAACACTGCAGTAATGAACGTTTGTGTGTTGGTGTGGAGTTCAGCAGGGTCACAGCCTCAGGGAACAAGCTCTTCCTGGGCCTACTGGTGGGAGCGGAGGCTCCTGTAACGCCTGCCAGATGGGAGGAGCTCCATGGTTAAGATGAGGGACGACCTTAATGATTCTCACTCTATCCAGGCAGCGCTTGTGATAAACATTCTCAGTGGAGGGTAACTGGGCGCCGGTGATGTGCTGGGAAATTTTCATCACCCACTGGATTCAGGAGTGTCGCTAAGCCAGTCACTCTAAGTATTATTTAGATTGTTCATTATAATTAAAATCATCAACAGATTTTTATTGTTATTTATTCAACCGTGCCAGCATGTCTCCAAATTCACAATAGCTATACTGCGATAGGTGCAAACTGGGGGCCCTGCAGCTGCTACTGTAATGCAGTGCTGTCTGGACAGACATTTTTTAACATAACAACAGGAAAGGGCAGTCCTCTGCTGTCCAGATTTGGGGTAAAGTGTAGCACCAGCTTAGCCAATCATATCAGATCTGAGGGAGGGGCTCTGGTGGTATGCACTCTGCGAACAGAGGAAAACATCCTCCTGTGGGATCATGCCCCAGACCCTCTTAGTAGAGGCTTAGCCACATCCATACATCTCTAGTGCTTTACAGTGTGATGCGGAGCAGTTGCCATAACACACTGAGATGCAGTTTGTGAGTGTGCTCTCAGTGTTACAGTAGCGGTAGAAATCTACCAGTATCCACCTGGAACACAGGTGAGCTTTCTTAGGGCTCCATAGGAAGTAAAGATAGATGAGTTTAGGGACCAGGTGAGATCATATGAGATGTAGATGGCAAGGAACTCTACTGCAGCTCCGTTCATGTAGACAGAGGTGTGTGCAGGGTTCCTCACCCACCTAAAGTCCACGATGATCTCCTTGGACTTCTGGGTGTTAAGTGCCAGGTACACTATGCAGCCAGGTGCTGAACCTCATTCCTGTAGGCGATCTAGTCATCATCTCTGATTAGACCTGTACTGTAATACTGTAACAGAACTCAACAGAACTGATGGTCTTGTTAACTCTGCTGTGCATACATACATACATACATACATACATTAAAGTTATTACTGAGCTTTAGCTTCATGTATCCAATGTATCATATGAAATGGCATCATAGTCTGGTAGAGTATTTCTCACAGATAAAAATGTTGTTTACATGTTTGGAATTATGTTGTTTCTTTTTCGCAGGTGTAGCTGAAAGTGAACAAAAATAAGTTTATGACTGTCTTACTGTTTTAAATGGGTGAAAAACTCAATGATGAATCACCACCTCATAGAAGAAGTGTTAAAGTATATATTTAGCATCACTAAAGCATTACGTCTTCATGAGTTCATGATTTGTTGCTATCAGTGTAAAGTGGTGAAATATTCCTTCTTTTCAACATTTTGTTCATGATAAAATAATTAGGGAAAGACATTAATTAAGTCATTTTGTTTTTATTTAAACTTCAGTTACATTTCCTCCTCTTGGAGCACAAAATGATTAGGAAACACTGATAATTGAAAAGGAGTTCAGTCACACAGAGCAGTTACACAAATGTTGGATAACAAGTTTAATACTTGGATAAAAGTTTAATGGGTGCAAATAAAATTCATAGTTCAGCTCAAGCTGGGAGGATGAAGGCTGGCAGAATGCCTCTGAGACAAACCTATTCAACCCACAGTTTAGCCCTGCCCACTCGTTATAAACAGTGTTTCAGCCTTTTTAAATGAAGTACAATAGAGCTCAGCCAATCACAACAGAACTTATTTACATAATAATAAAAATAATATAAGTACATAAAACCACACTAATATTATAAGTGGACCTCAGGGGTCAAATACAACACAAGAAAAATGTAGGATTTGGGCCTTCTGGAGAGAGAGAGAGAGAGAGAGAGAGAGAGAAAGAGAGAGAGAGAGAGAGAGATAAAGATCAATGCTTCCTGAGCTTTGCTAAAGGCCACACATATTTGACGAATCATTGCCTAGCACAAGTGTTAGCTTTAGCATTGGCTCCAGTTGTAGCTCATCTGAAGGTGCGGGCCCCATTACTTAAACCTCCATACATTAACCTCTACTGCTTTCCTTCACAGTGCCTGCTTTCCCTAGTTTGGTTAATGTTGTGTGATTTTAATTTTTTTTGTCTTTTAAAATGCCTACAGCTGCATGTTTTCAATTCTGAGATGTAAATGCTGCCACCTAGTGTAAGTGTACAGATCAACAAGGGTTACTTGTAAAGTGAAGGTTTCTACCCGAAATACTGCTATATAAAGATATGTGACCCTGGCAACTACTAGAACCTGGAATACCCCATGCTTTATGTCAGTACAGGCTGTGTTAGATTGTGGAGTTCACCACAGTGCAAAAAACAAATAACATTAAAATAAGTGAGTACAGATGAAATAGCAGTGTTGGAATGAAAGACACAATGTAGAATAGATCCTCACTGTGAAATCTGAATACTAGTGTGAATTCAGGAAAAATGGGATGTCTGGTAAAGTAACAAATACCACACTGCTACACTGCTCTTTGAGTGATATGTGTCAGTGTATCTACCATGAATCAAATATAACTATCATGAAGAATTACCTCAAGAGTGCCTGCCATTCAAGATTTGTTTTCATTGCTCTGGCGTCAGTGTTTAGGGCATGATTTGAACTACTGGTACATCTACCAAAAACTGACCCCCTTTTGCCCAGTTGTTTTATTTTACACTTGTATGAACTTGGTTGGATGTTTTATAAAAACAATTCAAATTCAACAGAACTAAAGTATGGGAAGAGAAAAACAGAAAGCTTTCCTGACCTTTGAGATTTCTAAAGTGCTTTCTAACTGAGAAAATCTAAATCTAAATGAAAATGTAACGAGTAAAATGTATTTATGAAAATAAAATCTAATGTATGCTTCTTGCTGGGAAAGGTATTTCAGTAAACATACAAGTTTTCAGTTACAGTAATACTTTAGTACAAATCTTCAAAAAAATAAACTGAAATAAAAAATAATTACTACTACTGTAATGAAGTATAATGACCTAAATATTTTTTCCCCCGTGCTCACCCACCTCTGTGTATGAGGCTATTCTATGTTACAAATACGTATAGTGGAGTCATAAGCCCTAAGTCCTGCATAGAGCGGTTCAGTGAATGTAGTGTAGAATGTGTGCAGGTGTGTCAGTGTGTCAGAGACGTCGTAGAAGGACAGAATGCCGGCCGGACAGTCCACATACACTCCCATTATCTTAGAGCGGGAAGGACGGGTAGATATGGTGGTGGTCTTATTATTATGCAAGGCGACATAACGTCCTTTATCGAATAAAAGACTCCAAGACTTGTTGTTGTATCCAAACTTAGAGTGACCGTAGCGTCCTTTCCTTTCCATTGATTTATACGCTACTGCCACAGCAGCCTCCTTCCCGCTCCACTCAGCCTCCCAGTAACAGCGTCCAGTCAGACTCTCCTTAGACAACACCTGCTCCCACTGATCAAATCGGTCCGGATGATTAGGATACCCATTATCATAGTCTTTCGTATGTTTCACTCTGTTCCCGTCAGACAGAACGACACATGTGTCTGCTGTGTTTGGGTCCAGTGTGAGCTCATAGGCATCTGCACACAAGAAGAGAGATTAGAGAGATAATGGCTTCAAAAGAAATAATGTGCATGTAGTCAGCTTTGCTCTTTCTCTGTGACCCACAGTTGTTGTTTTTTTTTTCAGTTTGTCTTTCATTTACAGCTGCAACTATTGAATATTTCCATTTTTCAAATTTCTGTTGAATAGTATCTCAAACTCAGAACTCAGCTGTGTCTGTCTTATCACCCGGTGCAGCTTTAACATGTTCCTCTCTGCTCCAGGTGGCCAGCTCGCTGTTGGTTATTCTCAAAATGCAGCAAACATCATAGTATCTATTAAACCCAATAATATCACCTCAAATCAGAGCATTAATACAGACAGTTAGGTGCAGAGACATGAGGGTTCTACCTCTGAATGCTGCAGATTTGACTGGAAAGGATCATTTTACTGACAAGAAATAAGCCTCTCCATAAAGCACTGTTTCTGCGTGAGCTGCACAAACAATACTTCATTTCCCATCAGACTGAAAAACCCTAATCAGGGAAGCATGTGCTTTAATAGAAACAGCTCAAAATTCCAGTTATTCAAATTATTTAAATCTGTAAATGACTGACATTATCTAATTTTACTGATTATTCATTGCAGAACAAACTTTTTTGAAAAAAAAAAGAAATACAGAGAGTAAGTGTGTGTGTGTGTGTGAGTGTGTGTGTGACTGTGTGAGTGAGTGTGTGTGTGTGTTTGTGTGTGAGTGTGTGTGTGTGTGAGTGTGTGTGTGTGTGTGTGTGTGTGTGTGTGTGTGTGTACTTACATTTCTTCAGTCCTGGTTCGATTCTGTTCTCACCTCCATGTTCCACTCTAAACACACACACACACACACACACACGTGTTTATTTATTCATTTCAGTGCTCTCACCCTCCCCTCTCTCTCTCTCTCTCTCTCTCTCTCTCTCTCTCTCTCTCTCTCACTGTATGTCTCAATTAGTCGTTAACAAATGATAGTAATGATAACGGATAATTTATACATTATTGGGACAGAAAAACTCATCACTAATTAACATCTTATTGGAGTCTGTAATACAAATCATATTCATGTCAAATAAAATCTTAATTAATGTTACTTAATCATTCATCAAAAACAGAAATGAAAAAACATTAACACAACATAGAATTAAAATGATTAATTAAATCATAAAGTAGCTTTTAACTACAGCCTCGTTAACATTTAGTAATGGCTTAAATATTATTTAAAATAACTAAAATAAATAGCTTAAATAGTAGTAATTTTAAATGTATGAGAATTACACACAGCGATAATTAACGGATGTGTTTATATAATACTTATTATGTGCATTTGTTAAGTATTGCTAATTGTAAACATGTTATTACCTTTACAATAGGAGTCACAAAGACAAATAATTAAGGCTGATATATATTTAAATAATGCTTTTTAAACACTATCAGACATTTAAATGTCATATAAAGAATACATGTTTTAAACTTTCTCCAATTGGGACACCATGAGAATAAAGCAATGCTAATTAACCTTAAGAAACATCTTTATGCAGTTTTGTGCATTTTTAAATATTATTCAGGAACTATTTTCTAAATTTACAATAAGGATTGTGTAGCACATTAATTAATGGTTGACTGTCACTGAATCATGCTTACTATGAGCTCTTGTGTATTTAAGGAGTGTTACTAAACTTTACCATAATGACATTTATAGGGTTTTTAAGGGTTAATTAATTCATCAATTCATGCCTCACATTAAAATAAATACATTCTTAAATTTAATGTTAATGAGTAATGGTTAAATAAGATCAAGTAATATATCTAATTTATATCTAAAGTATATACTGGTTATGTAATTTTTTTAAGCACTCTTGCACTTATACAGAGCTTCTTGAGAGATACGTACAGTCAACTTTATAATAAGGGCCACAGAAAATATTAAATAATTATTAATATTGGTTAAGTAATACATTCAAAGAGAATTAATGAGGGTTTATTTTATACAATATTGAAACTAATATGTTAGAAGTACAGAAATGTGCTCACATCTACTTGAAGAGAACAGAAAAAGCATCTACATGTGGACCATGGAGTCTGACCACACATCTCAGCATACAACAAGAACTGGATGGACAGTAAATGGGCAGTCATTGCCTTATACCAGTGGTTCCCAGCCCTGGTCCTGGAGTATCTTCTGTCCTGCACACTGTAGAGCAGCTTTTCTCAATCCTGGTCCTGGAGACCCACTGTGCTGCGTATTTTACTATTCTCCTTTAACACACACACCTCAACGCACTAAGGGACTCTTAATAAGCTGATTAGTCGGATCAGCCGTGTTGGTGTATTAGGTGTTAAAGGTTATTTTGTTTTATTTCATGTAAATCTGCATCAAGTTAAACACTTCATAATCTATGATACACAGTACATATTCTAAAATAGTGTTAAAAGGAGTTAAAGTTAGTTAAAAAGTGGTAAAATCCAATGAGGAGTCACTTGGTTGAAAAAGTGCTGTCTCTGTAAGAGATATATGATTTGCGGGTTTGCGCCTTCTCAATGCAGGAGTTTCTACATTGTGGCTTCGCAGAAAAAAAGAACTGTTTTTATCTTTTACACCCAGGTATGTTTCTCTGCCACGTAGTTTTGTTCTTTGTCCAGTAGGGGGTAGCGTTGAAAACAAAATGTTGCTCTTCATGTATTTTGTATTGGTAGAAAATGGCAGGAGCCTTTGCAATGCAATTACTCTGTAGTACTGAGCAATATGAAGCATATTCCAGCATAGCTTGTTAAAGAAAGTTTATTATTTATATGTTTTGTAGGATTTTGATTCTAAATTCATATACTGCAATGCACAAGCAATCTAAGTATTAATGTTGCCCATTGTGTGATAATATTTGTACTTCATACTAGCCCTTTAAATGTTGTACGCATTTCATTCATTATTTTTTCCATGTAAATTTCTCCTGGAAAAGACTACATTTTATAAGCATATATTTCTTTAGTCCACATTAAGAGCTGAAAAGAGGGGTTCCTACTTTGTGCTTTCTCACTGACACTGAACTGTTTTGTGTTTTACAGCTCGGAGCTGTAAAATAAATGAAAGAGGCAACAGTTCCAACTCCAGCACAGTTTTTCTCACACACAGTGATAGCCAGGGCTTCCAGTCTGGTGGTTTAAGCAGTGTTATGATTACCTTGGCAGCAGGGAAAACACTAGTAATTGCAGGGCTCCATGACCAGGGCCGAGAAACACTGTTGTAGAGTTTTCCTGTTCTAACGCACCAACTCAGGATGGGCTGTTAACGAGCTGACTTTGGTTCTCTGAAAGCATCTTAGCACATAGACGACTCTTAAATGGTAGAGTGAGCATCACACTGATCACTCTCTCTAACAGCTGATTATTAAGTCTCATTAAATAACACATTAATAAACTACTAAATAATATCCAAGATAAGACGCTAGTTATCATTACTGTCACTGATAATTAATTGGGACAATACTTAACCATTTATTAATAATTGTTTACTACTTAAATTCTGAAATCATTAGTTCATTATTAAGGCATTAATTAACCATTTAGTAAGGCTTACTACTGTCTTAAGTGCTGTTACTCTCTCTCTCTCTCTATTAGACTGCTGACACTTTGCATCATTGTGTGTTTTCATCGGATCAGACTTAAGTCAATTGCATGTAAAGCAGTGTAAACACACCCAGGACACATTCAACCATGCACACACACACACACACACACACACACACACACACACACACACACACACACACACACACAGCTTTATTCGGTTTTCTTAATGATATCGTTTAATTTAACTCTTGATCTCATTTGACTCATTTTCTGTGTTGAAGATGAAAAGGGATAAATTCACTGTTGGATCATCTGCTGCTCCTCCCTTCATACTTAGAGATTATGTTCAGATTATTTAGAGCAGAGAAAAACTAATCAGTCTGACTGATCAACTGATTGACTTCACATACATAAAACAAAGAGATCAATTCACTCCCCTCTAGATCTTATTCGCACTCACACACTTACACAGGTACACACACACCCACACCCACACACACACACACACAGTGGTTCGGTGTCTCTATTGTATGAAAAAGAAGAGGCAAATAAATCTCACAGTGTTGTTGTTCAGGAACTAACAATGATATGTGCTGTCTCTCTCTCTCTCTTTACCTCTTTAGAGAAACTGTGTCTCCTTTTTTCTTTATTTTTCATTACATCCATTTCTGTTTTCATATGATTGTACTAATGTAGGCCAACAGGTAGCAGCGCCACCAGAAATGCACAATGCAGATTCACCATCAAAGAAGAAAAGTCCAGTCCCAACAGCACATTCACAGTCCTGCAGTCCACAACGGCATTTGCATGTGAGGACCACAAGGCGACAGGGTGGGGACCCCATCCATGTGGGCAAAACAGAGTGGCCTGTTACCCAAAATTCATTGAGATACAGGTGAGGACCAATCAGAGTAGACAGTTTTGTTTACAGCTGTCTGGCCATCATGGCAGAGAGGAAGATATTCAGATACATTTGGTTATTAATATAACTTTTCACTGAGCTCCATTATGTTTGTAATCTGAACTGAGTTACAGTAGATGAACAAATGAGCTCTTTTAAAAACACGAGAATGACCAGCATGAAGAACCTGCATGTTAAACAAGTCTGTTCCAAATGCACGTTTAAACCAAACACCCTCAACGTCTCCTGCCTTAGAGTTCTGCACACTGTTTACATCACCAAAGAGTGGAGTCTGAGGTGGACCGAGAGAGAGAGAGAGAGATACAGTGAGAGAGATGCAGAGTAAGAGACGCACAGAGATGCAGAAAGCTACAGAGAGTGATACAGAGAGATACAGAGAGATACAAAAAGAAAGGACAATACTACAAAGAAAACATATCAAATGTTGAAACTGAGAAGTTTTATTGTTAAATATATGCCCATTTTGAATTTAGGTAGACCAACAAGGTAGAAGTGTAGAAGTGAACAGTGATTGGATGCAGTGTTTCAAAACTCCAACAGCACTGGAGTCTGCTTGGTCCTGATACACAATCCGTCACAATTTTTTTCTGACATCTGATATGTTGTAACAGGGAAATACACACACACACACACACACACACACACACACACATCATCTAAACCGGTTATCCTTCTGGGTCACGGTGGGGTGCTGGAGCCTATCCCAGCTGAATTATTATTTATTTAACTGATTTTTGTTATTTTGCCCAGCTACTGCTTAGTTAAGATGTCTGGTTTTATTTTAGGTCTGTTTTTCTGACGGTAATCCTGGTCCTGTGGCAAAGGACTCTGTTCTTTGAAGAACCATGAATGAAGTCAACACTCCTGAGGGTATTTGAAAGAAAGAAAGGCCGTCACCTAAGATGCATAGACAGATGGCATGAGTCGTTCTTAATCTGTCCCGATTTGTCATTGTAATAACACACAGAAGTAGATTCTGTCAAAACACTCCTTTAGGGCAGGGGTGGGGAACTGAGGGATGGAGTCCAGCACAGTTTGGGGTTTTCCTGCTCTAACACACCAACTAAACCTGGTAACTAATTGATGAATTAAATCTGGGATGTCTGAACAGGAAAATTACACAACTGCAGAAATCCGGCCCTCCAAGACCAGAGTAACCCACCCCTGATTTAGGGCACTTTCACACTTGGCAGATCTGGTTCAATGGAACTGATCCCTGGCTTGATAACCTGTTTTAGTGCCGTTCATTAATCCAAGAGAGAAAACTGCTATTCAAAACCTGGAGCACACCAAATAAGCAGATTCCATGAAGTGGCTGATCTCTGCCCACTCCATGCTGGCTCCTCGTTTCGGAGAGTCACAACAAGTACTCTCCCATTGTGTTCTTGCTCACTCCAGCTCCAGCCTCTCATTAACACACACATCTGCAGCTCATGGACTCCTATACTCTGCTGTTTGGCACCGCTATCTTGGGGTGGTCAACACTGCTGCCAGACTGTATTCAGTACAATTACAGAGTGGCAGTTTAAGAAATGTATCGTCCAGAATTAAACTATTTAAAGAGCATCCGAATGGCTGGATAACATTATAAAAAATCGAATGTAGTGATGTTTGTGCAGTCTTTATAGGTAGACCTGGCTATGTGGTTGGTGAAGCACAGAACTCTGTGTAATTGTTTTTCCTCTGCTTTTGTTTTGAGCTCATTTCATTTTATAAACCATACAGGGTATCTTGACTTGATGTGAACTGTAGTTACACTATTTTGTGTGTGACTGTTTATACCGGAATCCCACACTAAACACAGTGCTATCAGTATCAGTGCCAGGTGCAGGTAAATAAGTTCACCTGCTGCTGAATATAGCAAGCTAACCATCACATTCTCATTTATGAAACAGAAAATTCCAGAAATCTGCAATCTAGATACTGATTTTTTAAATTTACTTGTAGCACTCCAGAATGTTCATGTAAGCAAACTATCAAAATAAAGAAATATGTTTGGCACTTTGAGGTCATTTCTACAGTCTCAGATTCAGTTTTACTGTTGGACTTAATCCTAACACTTTATATTTAGTGTTTATTTGCATTAATAACAGATTTTTATGATTAGTTTAACGGCAACATTTAAGAACATGTTAAGATCTTGTAAATCTAGATCATAAAGATATTGATATATTTGATCTGCTATCTCTTTGCTCAGAGGAATCCCAAGAATTTACACAAATATTACCGCACTAAGGCACTTCTTATGGCTGTTATCAGCTTCTTTATTTAAATTTTGACAGTTCATTTATAGCTGATGTGTTTTACAGATATGGTGTCATGTAGACAGGACATTTAAATAATCAGCAGTATGCAGAAATGTCTGTTGATTATAAAAAAGGCGACAGGTTTAAGTATTTAATGTATTAGAGAGGTTATGGTTGATTTAATCATGAGAACTCATCATTTCTCAGTACATGTGTATTTGTTTACAAGCGGATCTTGACCGCTTCAACAAGGCAGATGCGCAGATGTACTGCCTAAGCTAGAGTACAACAAACAACAATCTATGTACTTATATTCACGGTTTGCACTACTACATGCATAATGAAAGGCATGAAGTAGTGAGTGACAAAATATTAATTTCCTGAGTATTCCAAAGATACCAGAATGCCATACTGCTCTGGACAAATACCATTAATAACCACACATCTTCAGCTTTTCAGGCTCCACTGTGGACTCACACAGCTTATTATTCAGTCTAACTCATATTAACAACTGCATATGTAATGCAAATAAAATGGCTGATCTTTTAGCAAATAAAGGAACACATAGGGTCCCCGTTTACCGCACAGACCTATCCAAAGCTGACAAGTTTATCTGTGGCTTTTAAGACAGTTGCTAAGCAGTGATTGGAGGGCTAAGAAAAATGGGGCTACATACAAATTTAATGACAGTCAGTTTTTAACAGAAGATAATTAAAAATTGGCTTTATGTGGTACTACATCTAAACTTTAAATAATAGAAGCAAAAGTATTAGTTCAAAACTACAAGAAGCATGAAAGGAGGGTTACACAAGACAGAAAAAAGATGATTCATAAGATGATTCTGATGACAATTCCAGAGTGTAACACATTCTTGAACTATTTAAATAAAACTATTTAGCTAAAACTCAACAACCATGGGATCCTTTAAGCAGCTGTCTGATGATCGGAAAATAAAGCTAATTTCTGAGAGGGAAGGATTTAAACAGATATCAAAGCACTTCCAGTTCACAATTCACAATAAAGAAATGGTAGTTCAGTCAGGACCACTTCATCAAAGAAAATACTTTGTTTCCATTTGCAGTAAGTTATATTGGGTGGTGTGGCTCTGTTCTAAGAGCAGTAAAAAGACCCCCCTAGGGTACAGAACAGGGCAGGCAGCAATAACAACAACATGACACTGAATAAGTCAGGCATGAAGGCAATGTTGGGGTGGAGGCGGCTTGCAAAGTGGCTTGAAGAGGAAGTAGCGAGTATGGGCAGAGTAAAACAGCTTATGTTAGAGTCCTGATAAATTTAGCTAATTGTATCTATAGCAGGCGATCAGCTGAGCCATCAGCTGATAGAGATCAGCTGATAACAGCTGTTGAGTTGAACTTGGGGCCTGAGCTTGACTTTGTTTCCTGCCTGAACTAAGTCTATGCTCAATTTCAGTCAGGACCACTTTTTAAAGAAAATATTTTGTTTCCACTTGTGGTAAGTTATATATGGCTCTGTCCTGGGACCTCCTTGCCCTTCTATGTGCATACATGCAAAGCCTAAGGCAGGAAGAGCAGCAGAAAGTGAGTATGGGCAGAAAAAAACAGCTTAAATAAGTGACTTGATTAATTAAATCTAAAGCTTGCATATGAGGTGATCGGTTGAGCCATGAGCTGATTGAGATCAGCTGATAACAGCTTGTGATTGGAGACTGGGGCCTGAGCTTGACTTTGTGGCTTGCCTAAACAAATGCTATGGTCAATGTAATGAGAAGATCTATAGGCCTACTATTCTCCATTCTTTCATATCATACATCTTCAGGGCATACATTCTACAGCAATAGGTGCTCAAAATCAGGCCTAGTCAAAGGAGCAAGTTAAAAACAAGTTGAGAAAACAGCTTTTTTAGTTACAGGCCAGGACTAAAAGATCCCTAAGAACAGGACCACCTAACCCAGGGCATCTCACTCGCTTTCAAATGTGAGTAGATCAGCCCATCTTATGGACAGACATCGACATATGATGGGCGATTATTTGCTTAACTGCTTTATGCTTTTGTTTCAGTGTGTTTTGCAGTACTCTTGGTCTGACCCCAACCAAATGTTGAGTAGTGTGGGTCAACAAAGTCTGCAATGTAATTCTAACAGCCTCATCAAACATTTGGAAGTCTATCCATTGTCCACATGTCACAGCTCCGTGTCAACAGCCAATCCACATTCACTGCTGAATCAACTACAACCAAGTTTCCAAAAAAGTTGAGACATTGTGAAAAAATGTAAATAAAAACAAAATGCAGTGAGGTGTAAATCATTTATACCACATATTTAATTTAAAATAGTACAAAGACAACACGTCAAATGTTGACAATAAGAAAACAGTTTTTTGAAAAAAATTATGCCCATTTTGAATTTGATGTCCGCAACACAAAAAAGTTGGGACAGGGGCATGTTTACCACTGTGCTGCATCACCTCTTCTATTAGCAACACTATGTACGTGTTTGGGAACTAAGGAGACCAATTGCTGTAGTTTTGAAAGTGAAATATGTTTTAATTCTTGCTTGATACATGATACAGGTGCACAACATCTTGGGGTCTCCACTGTCATATTTTTTATTTCATAATAAAGGCCTGCACTACAGCCAGATTAAAGCTTTCTCTGGAAAAGACGTCATTTGGATGGCAGCATATGTTGCTCCAAAACCAGTATAAGCATATATATTATAATATAATAATATATAAGTATATATATTATGATGAAATCCCTAAGTTCTTTGCTATACTACATTTAGAAATGTTATCCTTGAATTATTACACTATTTGCTCATGCAGTCTTTTACAAAGTGGTGAAGCCCTCCCTGGTTTTACTTCTGAACGTCTCAGAAAGCTTCTTTGTACTCAATAACGTTACTGACAAGTTGCCAATTAACCTAATTAGTTGGGAGATGTTCCACAAGATTTTTTTAGCAACACACAACTTTACCAGTTTCTTGTTGTCCTTGTCCCCTTTTTTTGAATGTGTTGCTGGTGTCACACTCAAAATGAGCATATATTTTTCAAAAACAAAATTTCTCAGTGTCAACATTTTATACGTTAAATATTAAATGTTAAATATAGAGGCTAAATTATTTGCACATCTTTGCATTCTGTTTTGTTTAAATTTCACATAGCATCCCAACTTTCTGGAAACTGGGCTGTAGATGGTCTGGGATTTAAAGTCACGCCTTCACAAACGACAATGCCTTTGTTAGATCTGTATAAAACTGCTGCTTCTTGCTCAATCACTATTTAAAATTTAGTTTAACATTTAGTTTCCAAATGTTTATGCTGTCTGGAAGCTCTATGAACTTAATAATAATAATAATTATAATAATCAAATTCAAATAATCAAGCGTTAGCATTACTATTTTAAACATTAAAATTTAAAACATTATGTTCCATTATTTACCTGTTGTGTTGGGACTGAATTCTTGAAAATTTACATAATTAGATAAATAGTTACAAAAATAATTCCTTATTTTGGTTATCGGTTTCCTAATAATCAATATCACTATCGGTTGACCCCCCAGCTAACAGGTGCATGCAATCTCATAAAACAACACTGGCAATAGAGCAAGTTGTACCGAATGTCAGGATGTCACTTACAAGCTCAAATTTCTGTCGTGGTATAATCCCCTGGTCAGCTGTATGGGCCATTACTTTCAAGTGTCAACATCTAGTTGCAACAGTCACAATATAAATGTACTATAAGTAGTTCTGCTCTGCAACAGCACCCATGTAGATCTCAGCTCATGTCCTCTGTTTACTCTTTCTAGCATTGGCATATAAACACCTGGCCAAATATTATGATAATAATTCCACACTAAAGTCCAATTCTAAAGTCACACACAATACAACAAAAATAATCTTACGTTTTATACCATAACTGCACAACAGACGCTACATAAACTGTCAGTAAGCTAAGGAGCCTTGTTAAAAATACAGGAGCACATGAATACATTCTTCAGTATGTAGCCAGGAGGACACTAGGTCCCAGCTGGAAAGGAAACTGGAGGGACACTACGACCCAGCAGGAAGGCTAGTTTTGAGGATCGGGAGCAAACGTGAATATCTTGAGCTCTCTCCAGACCCATAGTAGTCCGGCATTGTTAAACAACGTGCTCAGAACGCCACTGTAGTCTGGAGTTTCCGACTTTTATCCGTGTGTACACACCGGAAACGGTATGTGTGATTATTTTAGCAGGTTTATTGATGTGTTCACTGTGATAGTTTCTCTGTGTAGAGGCTTAAAGGGTTGGTTCACTGATTCTGTAGCTGAAAGAAGTCTTGGTGGTTTTTCCTGCTTAAACAGTCGGAAAGATGAGATACAGGTAACTATGTTCAATTGTTAAAGCTAAGCAATGCCGCTGGGGGGTTTAATGTGTTTTATACAATGGAATGGCTTAGCATTTGTTCTAGTCCCAAATGCTGCAGTGCTGGCGCTTCTTACAGTGGGATATTCATTATGTTTAGCTAATTGTGGAGGCTGGTGACTGAAGGAGAGCTTCCAAAGGGGGTCAGCAGTCACAGTTACTGAAATAACCTACAAACAGGTAATGTGTGTGTGTGTGTGTGTGTGTGTGTGTGTGTGTGTGTGTGTGAGCCTATTTCACACAGTGCTTGTAAGACTCACTGGGGCTAAGGCTACAAGGCTATGGGTGCTAATAGGGTTTCCAGCTTAACTTTACTGGAGGTCTAGGCTGCTGCAGCATTTATATATGTGTGCATAAAAATTGAAAACTACCTTTTGTCTCTTTTTGTAGAGTGGCTGAAGACAAGAGTGCAGTCATTGGTGTAGCCACTGTTTTTCTCACATTTACTTTTATATGGCTTTGGCGTTTTCTTAATACAATAATGACTTAAGGTTTAACTTGCTTACATTGGTACCAGTTTGGACACAAATCTATTTTATGGGTTTTATTTTCCTTTCTGGGTTTTGTTTTATTTCAAGTGGAGGGTTGGTTTCCAATATGTCCTATTGCTTTTAGTCAACTGTATTGTTAATGGAGGAATGTGCAATATCCTGGGGTCATTAGAGTTTACATTTTAGCCAAGGGGGCACAGTGCAGTACCTTCTTGAATGAAAGTTCTGATTGATAGCTGGAATCTATTTTTTTATGTGGAATTGAATGTAATCTTAATTGTATTTTTTTGACGGGTACTAAGTATCCCCTTATTACGGCTTAGAACCTTTCGTCCTTGGTCTTTTAATTTGACCGGTGGTGATTGTGGATAGGTAGCTCAGTTTTATTTGTGTGATTTGGGTGTGCACCATACTTATTCTGAAGCTTGAAAATTGAAGTGAGGTGTATATATGTTTAGGGTGTATTTTCTAATTTAGGGGTGTATTGAGTGCTGTGGTTTTCTGTATACTGGGCAGTGTGCTGTTGCACCTATCCGTAGGACACCACTGGTATTTTTTTAGCTTTTGATATATTTTAACAGCATAGGAGGCAGAAATCTTAAAGTATATATTTTTTATTTGTTAAAGGAGATATTTATACATACACGCGTACATGTGATTTCTTTTATGTCACCTTTCTTAATAAACTTAATGTATTAAGCCACCAGCTGTGTGATCTATGTACGTTTAAGTGAACTTGTGCTGGGAAAAAGTACTGCTAAACAGGGTTCTCCCGCCCTTCATAATTAGGGAGTGGCATAGTCTGTTGGTAGTGGAGGCCACCAGTAGTTCAATAATTCTGCCCCCCACCACACACATCTCTAAACATAGTTTTCATACCTGAGAGTTTTAAGGGCACATTGTGGATCCTCCAGTCTAAAAGAAAGCTGCTTCACTCCTGGTGAATCCTTTCCTGGGTGGTTGTAGGTCAGATCCAATTCATTCAGGTGTGAGGGGTTTGAACTCAGAGCTGATGCCAGAGAACAGCAGCCTACCTCTGTGATCATACAGCCAGATAATCTACAGAGAGAGAAAGATTATTTTTACAAACACAAAAAACAGTATTCTTGCAGTTACCTTTGTCTAAAATTAGGACTGCTTAACATGATCCCTTACATCTAAGTTTGTCTGCATGTTCCAGCAAAATACCTTAACAAGCTTCAGTTAGTTCAGAATGCCAGCATTAAAATAATTTGAAAAATTTTATGTGCAGGTGTGCACTGTGCACAACGGATGTGTGATTAGTCTATGGTGGATGATGTAAATAGTTTAGATTAGTCATCCTGAATGTTGAGGGCATAAATGCATCCAGTAGTCTGACTGTTATGGGGAAGAAGCTGTAACACAGTCTGGTGGTAGTAGAACTGATGTGCCAGTACCATGTTCCATAAACCAACAAAGTGAAGAGTGGATCCATTTCTTTTATCAAAGGCAGGATGATTGTTGCCTTGAAGCACTCCAGGACAACTGCCTGGCTCAAGAAAACATTGAACATGTCTTGGACGACATCTACAAGCTGGTCAGCATGAAAATGTCTGTGGATTCTCTGGGTGTTTCGGCTTTGAATGAAACAGTTCTTATTAAACAGAGAAATGAGAAATTTGCAAAGGCGTTTAAAAAACAAAAGGAGAGTTCAAAGGAGTTCAAACAACACAAAAGTATATTTTCTAACATGTAAAGTTACATTTGAATATTTAAAAATACAATTATAAAAATTCATTTTGAAGATGCAAAAATTGATTTGATAATAATTGTTGAATCATTTAAATTCCTGCAAAATTTATGCAGTTCAATTAATACTTGTAAAAAAAAACCTGGATTCATATTAGTTAAAATTGTTCCTTCCAGTAAAATGAATTGGGAGTAGTCATAAACTCTTAATAGTGTGAACTGAATTTGGCCATGCCAAAACCCAATTCTTACAAATAAAAATGGAATTTTAAATGTTAGAATTAGATTTTTTACATTTAGAATTTCATGTATACTAGTATAAAAAATCTTTTCTTCTTCATTTGATCTGCCATTTTTCTATCAATCACTACGGCCTTCTGCGTATGCATCAACAGGAGTAATTTAAAGTATATGCTCTTTGTCATACATGAAAAATGTATAAATCACATTCTATGTGTAAACATTTACATATGCATGGCTTATGGACAAAGATGTACATATGAATAGTTTATAAATTTTTAATGAAAATCTGTCTACCTCTGTCAAAAAACTAAAACTGTGCTGTGGTTGGATCTTTTAACAAGTCAGTGATAGCCATCCCAGTCCCCCTACAAAAGCCCCACAATCTTGGAGGTGAGATGCATTCTGTGTTGAGGAGTGGTCTCAGATTCCCTGCTCTGTATTCTCCACTCTCATTAAACTACTTTCGTTAAGGTTTATAAGTGTTTGTTTCTCTCATTATTTTCAGTGTGAAACTGAGCTTATTAACCATAGATACATTTTTTCATGACCTTTCTGACCAATCTTTTCCAATGTATAACATTTATCATTCAGAAGTTGATTCATAAAAGCTGACCTGAGTATCTGAAGTTTACAGTGTGAGCTCTTCAGTCCAGCACAGAGCTTTTCTACACCTGAGTCCTGTAGATCATTATTACTGAGATCCAGTTCTTTTAGGGAGGAGTTTTCTGTTCGTAAAACTGATTTTAGATTTTCGCAAGCTTTTTCTCCAAGACTGCAGCCAGATAGTCTGAAAAAAGAGAAAGAATGAAATACATGAAATACATTCTTATGATGTAGAGAAAGAAGATTTTTTGAGGAGTTTAAACATCACACAGAGAGTTCAAGAGAGTTTAAACAACATAAAATTAACTTTTATACATCTCATTTGATGGTCAGAGTAAGAGATATAGTAGAATTTTAAAATCACAAAAAATTAGACATTAACCTCAATATCTGGAGTTTACAGTTTGAACTCCTTAGTCCAACAGAGAGCAGCTCCACTGAGTCCTGCAGATTATTGTTACTAAGGTCCAGCTCTTGCAGGGAGGAGTTTGCAGACGTCAGAGCTGAGCAGACAGTTTCACAGTGGCTCTTTTCCAGATTACAGCCTGTTAGACTGCACAGGAAGAGTAAACATATAATACAGTTAGAACACAGGGTGTGAAATCAAGTCTTACAAGAATTATGTAATGGAAGTTACAAGGAAAGTGATGCTTTCCTAATTGTTCCTGTGTTCTGCAAAGGGTTCACTAATTATGCATTAATGTCAGACCAGTGACATAATGCCAATGTTTTACTTAGAGAATAATCTTTCTTTCAGTCTTGCTGCCATTAGAACCATTACGATCAAAACCTGATGGTTTTGCTTTCTGATGGTAACTGGCTTAGTGGTTACTATAAGTGACATTAAAATTTTCCCATTAAAAAGCCATGAAATTCATACTGATTCAGTTCCCAGAACACATGTTAAACCATTATAATCCTTCACACTTTGATATTAACTCACCAGGAAAACACAAAATACCATTACGGACACCACCAGGAACCACTAGAAACTTTCAATGATTTCTATTATTATTTTAAGCAGCATTTTCTTGATTGTTCCATCACAGCTAAAAAAAAAAAACTACTTCAGTACAGCACTAATGTATTTTGTGTAGGAAAAAGCACCCACCTTCTGATTTATCAGTGTGCATGCAGGAGCTTTTTTACGTATACACATGAGGTTCCCAGTGAGCTGCAGGTTTTAGTGCACCTGACTACCTTAATATGCATTGTAAAGACTGGCACTGTTGAGCTGCAAAATTAGGGAAGGTACCTATGAGGGTTTACAATCTGGAGCCATTTACTAACATGATTGTCCAGTAAAAACAATATTTTTAATGCCAAGAATAAGGAGGTGCAATACTTTGACAATGGCTATAGCACTGAAGGCATCTGAGAAGGCAGGGAGAGTGACAAAAGAAAAAAGTGAATATTCCATTTAAGAATTGCTTTCACTCAGGCGTGCCTTTTTGTTTTTTACTTGAAAAAGCTTAAAACTTTGTTTTTGTTTTTTTTTTGTTTTGTTTTTTTACAACTGTTCCATTTTCATTTATTTGGCAGTTTTATTTCATTGTTGTTTTTCTTTTTTGAGCCAGGCTTTCACTTTGGGCTGTACATTAGGTCTTCCAATAAAGTGCTCCAAAGTAGTCTGGAGACACTCTCTGAATACAATTTATGTAATTCATTTTTAATGTAATCCTTTGTACCTATCAGAAAATCAACAACAACCAGCAATTACAACTTCTCTTACAAACTGGAACTCAAAATTAACCCCGTAACTAACTGAACACTTAAGTAAGCTAAGAAAAGATACAGAGATGTTAGTGGGGCAAACAGTAGTGTCTCTTTTCTTGTCATTTTTAAGCCAAACGAACAAAAACTTGCCATTTTGGACCATATATATTTGTCCATTCACCATGAAACTTTAATACATGGCAAAGACAATAGGACTTGTCAAAATATTTAAAAAAATGAAAATACAAGGAGATACAAGGTTTTTGTGCAACAGCAAATATTCTGTATTTTACTTAAGTCAGTATTTTGTTGCATATTCTTTATAATACTATACGTAACACATTCATGGTTTGAACATGTATGCATTTAGATTAGTGTCTCAACATTCGTTTTAAAGTAAAATGGAGGATTAGGTGAATGTTTTCTACCTTGCTATTGCTCAGTTGGACTTGATTGATTTTGATTGGTAAGTCAGAATATTGCTGGAATTATGTGCTTTTCAGCAAGATAAAGCACAATTTCCACAATAAATGTATACATTTAATAATCTAAAAAAAGATAGAAGTGTCAACAAATTACTTCTGAACACTATTCTTTATCTCATTAACCGGTTAGTGTTTCCTTTAATTTGTCTCTTGTCTGAATCTCAATTCAAATATTTTGTAAAGTCCCCGTGCTCAGTGTACCCATATGGGGAAAAATAATGGACATGTATTTATATATGTTTAAATAAATTTATGAATTGAATACATTTCAAATGCATTGCAATCCATGCCAAAATACACTCCAAACCCTAAAATGTATTTTAAAATACAATTATTTTAAAATGTATGTGGAAATATTATACACAGAAATGTGCTATGCAAAAACAAATGTATATAAATGTATTTATCAGATACATTTCACAATGTATAAAAGTATTAGCAAACAAACCTTTAACATGGCAAAGTAAGTGCTGTAGGTATTGATACGCTGTGAAAATACAGTTCAATTATTTGTAATTTTTGTTAAAACTATACGCAATTGAAAAAAATATAATAAATAAAAATAAATACAAATATACTTACCAAATACATTTTTAGCCATTTCCATACATTGCAAAAAATATATTTGATAAATACATTTGGAAAAATATATAAAATGCATTTTAAATTATATGTAATAAATACATTTTTGCCTGTTTTCACACATTCCGAAAATACAATTAATTTAAATATTTGGAAAATATTAGTTATAGTCTGTTATAGTCTGTTATCCACTATGACTAATAGTTAGCATATTGAACATTTTCCATAAGGGGGCTCTATTAGCATTTCTTGGTGCTTCATAAGAGTGGCCTTATGGAAAAAAATTATATTCCAAATATATTTATCAAATATATTTTTGCAATGAATAAAAACGGCCAAAAATGAATTTGTTAAATATATTTTTAAAGTGCATTTGTTTGTATTTTTTTTGCAATTGTATGTAGTTTTAAACAAAGATAACAAATATAATTAAATACACATCACCTGAATGAACGGTACTGACTTCTGTGTTCTGCATTGTATTTTGTATTAATCGTTGTATGTATATAGTAAGTTACTGCACACACAAAATATATTTCAAATAAACAAAATATCAAATCACTGAACTGCATTTTCACAGACTATCAGTACCTACAACACTTTTGCCATGTTAAAGGTTTATTTGCCAAAGAGGTACTGCGGCTATTTTCAAACGCACTGAATAAACACATTTACCTACATTTACTTCTGTATGTTTTATTTCTATGTGCAGTATTTCCCCATACATTTTAAATAAATGTATTTTTCAATATATTTGGCTAATATGGCAATATATTCTGAAATACACGTTAGTGATTGGAATGTATTTTTACATATAAAAATATATTTACATGTATTTTTTCCATATTGGTAGGTAATACCACAACCAATTTTTTTCTATTTAGTTTGTCTATTAGATTTAAGTTTGCAACTTCATTTGTGATTCAAATGAAGTTGAAAAATTTCCCCATTTTTGAAAAGTGATGTTTCATTATGTTACAATTGGCTTATTCTTCACTTAAGGGTCAACTGAAAAAATCACCTTATGGTTGTTTTTACTTTAAGACTCCTAAATATATTTACTATATAACCAAAACCCGCTATGCGGTAATTTGTTCTTTATCAGCCACCAATATATAAACACTAATAGAAGAGACATTCGTTTACATTCATTCATTAACACTTACAGAGCCTTTCTGCAGTTGCTCACAGCTGGAACCAGTCTCCTGTGACCCTCCTCTGATGTGTTGAACTTCTTTGGGTCCAACTCGTCCAGAACCTCGTCTGAGGTCTGTAGCATGTAAGCTATTGCTGAGCACTGAGCAGCAGAGAGTTCGGTTTCTGCATGTTTCTGTGATTTTAGATACTCCTGAATCTCTCTGGAGAGAGACTGATCATTTACTTCAGTCAGGCAGAGGAACAGGTTGATAGATCTCTCAGTAGGAAGATCCTGTGTTTGTATTAGGTGTTTGATGTGCTGCACTGTTTCGCTGATGCTCTCAGAGCTGCTCTCTGTGTGCATCAATAGACCCTGTAAGAGTTTCTGATTGGACTCCAGTGAGATGCCCAGCAGGAAACGGAGGAAAAGGTCAAGGTGTCCATTATCACTGTTTAAGGCTTTATGTACTGCTCTTGTCAATAGCTCTATCAATGAACTGTTCTGATGCCGCAGGGCATAAGGGAAGTCACTGCTAAAACACGCATAGTCTTCATAGATGTCACTGTCACTACTGGCATTATCAGAATCAAACTGATAGTCTTCCATAGTGCCACTGTAACTTCCAGCATCATCATAATCGGGCTGACAGTCTTCCTCAGTGCCACTGTCACTTCCAGCCCTATCATATTGCAAAAAAAACTGCACTTCCTCCATGTTTTTGCTCACATAGCAGTAAAACAAATGGAAAGCAGCCAGGAACTCCTGAAAGCTCAGATGCACAAAGCAGTAGACCTTCCTCTGATAAATCACAGATTCCTCCTTAAAGATCTCAGTGCATATCCCAGAGTTCACTGATGCCTCAGTGACATCAATGCCGCACTCTCTGAGATCCTCTTCATAGAACATCACATTGCCCTTCATCAGCTGTTTGAAAGCCAGTTTAGCCAGTTTCAGAATCATCTCTCTGTTAAATTCCAGAAGTTTTACTGGATCACTTTCATTTTTTCCCTCATACTTCTCATTCTTCATATTGGTCTGAGTGAGCAGGAAGTGTATGTACATTTCAGTCAGAGTTTTGGGCATTTCTGTATTACTTTGGTTTATCATTTGCTGAAGCACAGTGGCTGAGATCCAACAGAAGACTGGAATGTGGCACATGATGTGGAGGCTCTTTACTGTCTTAATGTGAGAGATGATTCTCTTGGCTTTGTCTTCATCACTGATTCTCTTCCTGAAGTACTCCTCCTTCTGTGGGTCATTGAACCCCTGAATTTCTGTCACACGGTCAATGTATTCAGGAGGGATCTGATTGGCTGCTGCTGGTCGGGAGGTTATCCAGATGCGAGCAGAGGGAAGCAGATCTCCTTTGATGAGGTTTGTCATCAGCATCCCCACTGATGATGTCATGGTGATGTCAGATATTTTCTCACACTGTGAAAAGCTCAGTGGAATTCTGCTTTCATCCAGACCATCAAAGATTAACACAACTTTGTATGAATCATATATCTTTGGGTCCAGATCTTTAAGCTCAGGATGGAAATCACACAGAAGTCTATGAAGACTGAACTGGTCATCTTTAATCAGATTCAGCTCCCGAAATTGAAGCACAAACATGAAATCGATATCCTGATTGTTTTTTCCTTCAGCCCAGTCCAGAATGAACTTCTGCACTGTGACAGTTTTTCCAATGCCAGCGATGCCTTTAGTCAGGACAGTTCTGAGCTTTTTTGGATCTTCATCTTCTTTTCTTTCTTCTTCTCTCTCAGTGTTAGCCATCACATATCTGATGTTCTGTTCTTCCATTTCTCGTTTAGGATCTTCTACAGGTTTAAAGATATCTAAGTAGTTGATTGTAGTGTCTTGTGATTTTTGATCTTTGTGTTTCCTGTAAGTTTTCTCGATCTGTGAAACCTCATGTTCTTCATTCACTCTTTTACTGTCTCCCTCCACAATATAGAGCTGTGTGTAAATCCTGTTCAGGAGGGTTTCATTCTCTTGTGTTTTGATTCCCTCAAATAAGCTCTCATGCCTGTTCTTCATGCTGCTTTTGTGTCTCACTATGACCCTGTGCAGGACATCACCTGGACCAGCCCTCCTCCAGCTAAAAGAAAGAAAGTAAAAAATGAAGGTCAATGTGAAATTATTCATAAATCAGGATAAACTTTTCACTGAACATCTCTCTTAACTGGTTTAGTAAACAGCGAAATATAATCCAGTGCTTTAGTTCTATACACTGAACATGGGTCAGTGCCAGTTCCTCCAGTACTCAGATCAGGAGGCTTAAACATGGACCTGTTGCTCTTCTTTGAGACTCCTAAATATATTTACTATATAACCAAAACCCGCTATGCGGTAATTTGTTCTTTATCAGCCACCAATATATAAACACTAATAGAAGAGACATTCGTTTACATTCATTCATTAACACTTACAGAGCCTTTCTGCAGTTGCTCACAGCTGGAACCAGTCTCCTGTGACCCTCCTCTGATGTGTTGAACTTCTTTGGGTCCAACTCGTCCAGAACCTCGTCTGAGGTCTGTAGCATGTAAGCTATTGCTGAGCACTGAGCAGCAGAGAGTTCGGTTTCTGCATGTTTCTGTGATTTTAGATACTCCTGAATCTCTCTGGAGAGAGACTGATCATTTACTTCAGTCAGGCAGAGGAACAGGTTGATAGATCTCTCAGTAGGAAGATCCTGTGTTTGTATTAGGTGTTTGATGTGCTGCACTGTTTCGCTGATGCTCTCAGAGCTGCTCTCTGTGTGCATCAATAGACCCTGTAAGAGTTTCTGATTGGACTCCAGTGAGATGCCCAGCAGGAAACGGAGGAAAAGGTCAAGGTGTCCATTATCACTGTTTAAGGCTTTATGTACTGCTCTTGTCAATAGCTCTATCAATGAACTGTTCTGATGCCGCAGGGCATAAGGGAAGTCACTGCTAAAACACGCATAGTCTTCATAGATGTCACTGTCACTACTGGCATTATCAGAATCAAACTGATAGTCTTCCATAGTGCCACTGTAACTTCCAGCATCATCATAATCGGGCTGACAGTCTTCCTCAGTGCCACTGTCACTTCCAGCCCTATCATATTGCAAAAAAAACTGCACTTCCTCCATGTTTTTGCTCACATAGCAGTAAAACAAATGGAAAGCAGCCAGGAACTCCTGAAAGCTCAGATGCACAAAGCAGTAGACCTTCCTCTGATAAATCACAGATTCCTCCTTAAAGATCTCAGTGCATATCCCAGAGTTCACTGATGCCTCAGTGACATCAATGCCGCACTCTCTGAGATCCTCTTCATAGAACATCACATTGCCCTTCATCAGCTGTTTGAAAGCCAGTTTAGCCAGTTTCAGAATCATCTCTCTGTTAAATTCCAGAAGTTTTACTGGATCACTTTCATTTTTTCCCTCATACTTCTCATTCTTCATATTGGTCTGAGTGAGCAGGAAGTGTATGTACATTTCAGTCAGAGTTTTGGGCATTTCTGTATTACTTTGGTTTATCATTTGCTGAAGCACAGTGGCTGAGATCCAACAGAAGACTGGAATGTGGCACATGATGTGGAGGCTCTTTACTGTCTTAATGTGAGAGATGATTCTCTTGGCTTTGTCTTCATCACTGATTCTCTTCCTGAAGTACTCCTCCTTCTGTGGGTCATTGAACCCCTGAATTTCTGTCACACGGTCAATGTATTCAGGAGGGATCTGATTGGCTGCTGCTGGTCGGGAGGTTATCCAGATGCGAGCAGAGGGAAGCAGATCTCCTTTGATGAGGTTTGTCATCAGCATCCCCACTGATGATGTCATGGTGATGTCAGATATTTTCTCACACTGTGAAAAGCTCAGTGGAATTCTGCTTTCATCCAGACCATCAAAGATTAACACAACTTTGTATGAATCATATATCTTTGGGTCCAGATCTTTAAGCTCAGGATGGAAATCACACAGAAGTCTATGAAGACTGAACTGGTCATCTTTAATCAGATTCAGCTCCCGAAATTGAAGCACAAACATGAAATCGATATCCTGATTGTTTTTTCCTTCAGCCCAGTCCAGAATGAACTTCTGCACTGTGACAGTTTTTCCAATGCCAGCGATGCCTTTAGTCAGGACAGTTCTGAGCTTTTTTGGATCTTCATCTTCTTTTCTTTCTTCTTCTCTCTCAGTGTTAGCCATCACATATCTGATGTTCTGTTCTTCCATTTCTCGTTTAGGATCTTCTACAGGTTTAAAGATATCTAAGTAGTTGATTGTAGTGTCTTGTGATTTTTGATCTTTGTGTTTCCTGTAAGTTTTCTCGATCTGTGAAACCTCATGTTCTTCATTCACTCTTTTACTGTCTCCCTCCACAATATAGAGCTGTGTGTAAATCCTGTTCAGGAGGGTTTCATTCTCTTGTGTTTTGATTCCCTCAAATAAGCTCTCATGCCTGTTCTTCATGCTGCTTTTGTGTCTCACTATGACCCTGTGCAGGACATCACCTGGACCAGCCCTCCTCCAGCTAAAAGAAAGAAAGTAAAAAATGAAGGTCAATGTGAAATTATTCATAAATCAGGATAAACTTTTCACTGAACATCTCTCTTAACTGGTTTAGTAAACAGCGAAATATAATCCAGTGCTTTAGTTCTATACACTGAACATGGGTCAGTGCCAGTTCCTCCAGTACTCAGATCAGGAGGCTTAAACATGGACCTGTTGCTCTTCTTTGAGACACAGCTGGGCTCGTGAAAGTCTGCTCTGGATTTCTGAAGTCTGATAAAGATGTTGAGACAATATATCAAATCAAGAAGCCGTACACTCATCACTGTCATTGGGTCACCTGATGCATCACCTGGCTGATCAGAAAACAAAAGTAATGACACTGAATAATGACCCATATTGGCAATGATAACAGGCTCTCCAGACAAGTGGAGAGTAAGACAGAGAGCGAAGGAGACAGCAGGAGAGCGAGAGAGTGAAGGAGTCGGCGGAAGAGAGTGAAGGAGACAGTGGGAGAGAGAGTGAAGGAGGTGGCGAGAGAGAGAGAGAGAGAGAAGGAGATGGTGAGAGAGAGATGGAGAGTAAGTGGAAGTACAGGAGGAATAGGAAAAGATGTGGACAAAATCTTCCTTTGTGATTCCTTTAAAGAAGCTTTTTAAACATTTTCAGCATTGTTAGACCTCACCCAGCACAGGGAGCACCTCTGTGAGACAGGAAGAACCTCTGTCAGTTACAGATGGATACACTGCTGAAGCAGCACAGTGGACAGAGCTTCTCCTGCCCGGAAGAAGCCAACAGTGGGAGCAAAAGAGAAACACACAGCAGAAATATTAAGAGAAAACCCAGAGACACTGAAAGCAGATTTCACTGTAATAAACAGGAGAGAAACTAAACCTGACCTACTGTTTCACACAGAACACCCAGATGTCTGTATTTCTACTCTTCTTGCTGACAATAAGCACTTTAAAATGTGTGGTAATAAAACTTTGAGACAACAGAACACTGACAACACAGCAACACTCAACATAAACGTTTACAAAACTGGAACAATCATGATTCAAGAAAGAAAACTTGAAAAATCCAAACAGGAATTTAAAAGACTGAGGACACTTAAGGAAAAGAATAAACCCATTCAACTCCCTACAGCAGCACCTTGTGCTGTGATGTCTGCCTGAACCCCACACACAGCCCCCACTGTTCCACCACGCACACCTGATACCAGCCTCGTCCCACCCAGAACACCTGCAACAGTCAAACGCATTCAAGACTGCCTCTCTCTACTAGAGGTAGAGTTAATGGAAATGAAAGTAAACAAACTCACTGAAAACAATATTCTTCAACAACTAAAAACTGAATTAACACAGCTCACAAAAGAGACTCAGAGAAACTCGGGCTAAAATCAGACAAATTGAAGAAAATGTAAATTCACTTCTAAGAGAAAAGACTCTAAAAGAGAACTTAATGAGATTAATAGAAAAGCTGGTACACAAAGATACTCAGATCATCACCCTCACAGACCGGCTGCTAAGGCTGATGACAAAACACGGCACAGATACATCCTAAAGAAAAGACCCTAAACTACATCCTGAGAACAGTCAAAAAGAGCCAGAGCTCCGCCCCTCCAGAGCTTACCAGAGAGCCAGAGCTCCGCCCCTCCAGAGCTTTACAGAGAGAGCCAGAGCTCCGCCCCTCCAATGCTACAGACAGCCAGAGCTGTGCTATACAGAGAGCCACAGCTCCACCCCTCCAATGCTACAGACAGCCAGAGCTCTGCCCCTCCAGTGCTATACAGAGAGCCAGAGCTCCGCCCCTCCAATGCTACAGACAGCCAGAGCTCTGCCCCTCCAGTGCTGTACAGAGAGCCAGAGCTCCGCCCCTCCAATGCTATACTGACAGCCAGAGCTCTGCCCCTCCAGTGCTATACAGACAGCCAAAGCTCTGCCCCTCCAGTGCTACACAGAATGAGCCACAGCTCCACCCCTCCAATGCTATACTGACAGCCAGAGCTCTGCCCCTCCAGTGCTATACAGAATGAGCCACAGCTCCACCCCCCAATGCTATACAGAGAGCCAGAGCTCTACCCATCCAGTGCTATACAGACAGCCAGAGCTCTGCCCGTCCAGTGCTATAAAGAATGAGCCACAGCTCCACCCCTCCAATGCTATACAGACAGCCAGAGCTCTGCCCGTACAGTGCTATAAAGAATGAGCCACAGCTCCACCCCTCCAATGCTATACAGACAGCCAGAGCTCCGCCCCTCCAGTGCTATATAGAATGAGCCACAGCTCCACCCCTCCAATGCTATACAGACAGCCAGAGCTCTGCCCGTCCAGTGCTATAAAGAATGAGCCACAGCTCCACCCCTCCAATGCTATACAGACAGCCAGAGCTCTGCCCCTCCAGTGCTATACAGAATGAGCCACTCCTCCAGCCCTCCAATGCTATACAGACAGCCAGAGCTCTGCCCATCCAGTGCTATACAGAATGAGCCACAGCTCCACCCCTCCAATACTATACAGACAGCCAGAGCTCCGCCCATCCAATGCTATACAGACAGCCAGAGCTCCGCCCATCCAATGCTATACAGACAGCCAGAGCTCTGCCCATCCAGTGCTATAAAGAATGATCCACAGCTCCACCCCTCCAATGCTATACAGACAGCCAGAGCTCCACCCCTCCAGTGCTATACAGAATGAGCCACAGCTCTGCCCCTCCAATGCTATACTGACAGCCAGAGCTCTGCCCCTCCAATGCTGTACAGACAGCCAGAGCTCTGCCCCTCCAATGCTGTACAGACAGCCAGAGCTCTGCCCCTCCAGTGCTATACAGAATGAGCCACAGCCCTGCTCCTCCAGTGCTACACAGAATGAGCCACAGCTCCACCCCTCCAATGCTATACAGAGAGCCAGAGCTCCGCCCCTCCAGTGCTATACAGAATGAGCCACAGCCCCACCCCTCCAATGCTATACAGACAGCCAGAGCTCTGCCCCTCCAGTGCTACACAGAATGAGCCACAGCTCCAGCCCTCCAATGCTATACAGACAGCCAGAGCTCTGCCCCTCCAATGCTATACAGACAGCCAGAGCTCCGCCCTCCAACGATATACAGAAAGAACCATTGAAGGAGACAATGGGAAAGCAAGACAAAGTGAACGGGATGACAAGAGACCCAGACAGAGAGAATGTCACAGCAGAGAGTGAGAAAGAGGGAAGGAGACAGTGGGAAAGTGTGAAAGAGATGAGAGAGAGCGAGAGAGAGTGGAGTCGGCGGGAGACAGAGAGAGTGAAGGAGACCAATGGAGAGGACGAGAGTGAAGAAGACAAATGGAGACAGAGACAGTGAAGGAGATGGCTGGAGATTTGAATGTGAAGCTTTGTCAGGACGAGGAGAGACTCAGAGCTGAGAGTACAAATTCACAGTGTCACAGAAGAGATTTGTCATGAAACTAAATTAAGCCTCACTGAACATCTCATATCTTAGAGATGTCCGTTTTGGTAACTTCAACAAACTTCATGTTCAACATTCAAGTTAAGGACACTGGGTGTGAATGGGCTTGTGTCCTTGGGAAGAACGTTCTTGACAAGTTACCTTGCAAGATCACAAGGACAGAGAATGCACATACGGGAGTTAGTGAAGTGCTGTGTACTTGCTATTGTGCAAAGGCCTGATTTCACCAGTGCTAAGATGCCATTTAGTAACATATAAAATATAAAATAGTTACAAGCTAAGGCATAAACACAGCCACTTACTAACAGACTGAAATCACAAAGAAAAACACACAAGGAACAACCCAAATTAAACAAATCAATAAAATTACTATGTACATAAAATAATTTAATAACTATATTAGTGTAAAACCAGGCAAGAACACAAGAATGCATACTGAGAAACGGCCATTATTCTCCTGTCTTTGTTTTCCACGTTTAACCTTTTTGCCAATTCATATCAATATATACATACTTACGCACATTGATGACCCATCAAGCCTTATATGTAAACGCTCTGTGGACTGCAGAGTCCAAAGAAGACGACTGGGATGCAGTTACATCTGTTAATGCTAACTCAGCATTCCTTCTTTCCTTTTCATCTCTTCCTGAATCTCTCTCGATCACAGCATACTGTGCTGATTGTTGAGACACCTCACATTGCTGGAAAGGTTCTGTTTACGTGATGTTTAGATTCAGCAGGGCTGACAGTAATTAAGCCTGTTTGTCTAGTTTAATTGATCCTGATTGAACTGATTGAGCTACATTTGGTTAGTAAGGAGGGCACATAGTTTTTCACACAGGGACAACGGTTACTAGATAAATCTATCCTTCAATTAATGAAAATTTTGTTTGAAAATCTGAAACCCTTCTTGTGTTTCCTCTTGCTTTTTTCTTCATGTTAAATGCTGATGTCATTACTCACTTTTTTTTGGAGGGTCTTCTACACCATGAGTTAGAACTGTCCATCACAACGTTGCTGCTCTCCACACACGGCTGGACTCTGGATCTGCTGCATATGCATAGAGTGGTTAAACATTCATTCATCATTCAAACAGGCAATTAGGATTGCATATTAAAAGATAATATTACGAAACATTTTTGTTCAGTACAATAAACAGGAGCAGGATTCACAAACACAGCTCTAAAGCAGCACAAGGTCTTGAGGTCTGTTTGCTCCCTCTGCTGGTCAAACAGCTGCACATCAACATGCCTTTTACCGGTTTAGTGCTTTTTTATCAACACCATGTTTACAGATCCCACATAAACAGAAACACTGAATTTAGTCCAACCGCACAGCTATGACTGTTCAAAATAACTACACAAGTTCATATTTTACATTCAGTTTACTGTATTTTAGACCATAAATACATTTTTGGCCCTCTAACCATCTCAGTTTTTGTCTCTACGTGTTTCAGTAACCAAGTCTGATCCTCTGCTCAGTTTAGCTGAAAGAACAGTTTAGTGTCTGTGAATCATATAAAAACATGTTTTTGTTTTAATCTACATGCAGACATTTTTTTTTCTATATATAACTCCTCCTCACTTTTTTCTCCAGTCAACCTCCACATCTTAGTCCTCAATGTGTGTCTCAGATGCCAACATAACTCTATACTTCAAGTGCCTCATCTATTTGGTAATAACAGATGGAGTTGTAAAATGATTTCACTTTGATGGCTGGTGTGAAGTGTTGCAATGGTAAAAATATAGTTTTTAGTTTGGCCATCACAAATCACCAACAGATGCATACTCAGTTTTCGGAGCGGAGCAAGCACACCTCCGAGTACTTAAACCATTGCTGCTCTTTATAGACACACTGTTGGACTCTGGAGAATCTGTTTTGGATTTCTGGAGCCTGATAACAAGATATTGAGGCAACATTTTAAATTAAGGATGTTCTTCCACTTGCTTCTTGGAGAAATCTGTGGTGAGTTGGCATAGAATGAGAACTAGACAAACTGGAATACAGAAATGGAGATTTCAAATGAAAAGTACAATGACAAATAACAGCACATATCACAATAAAAAGCAAGGTGTACTGCGTCAATAAATTACAGTGTACTATAAAAATCCACAAATACACATTTGTCAGATCTGTAGAGAAATTCTAGGAACGTTATGTGGGACACTAAAAAGAGGACTTGTGAGGACTTGGAAGAATGTGTGCAGAGATCTGAGAGTCTTTCATGTTTTTCACCTACAACTTTTATAAAAGGTGTTCTTAACATGATTGGTGTGGTAGTGATATGTATGTATGTATAGTGATACATATACTATATAAAACAATATACGATATAAACAATTGACAAAGTAAGCTACAGTAAAATAATCCAGTTAAGCAAACTTTATTTTTACTATTCTAATGCAGTCATTGTAAAACAGCCAGTAATTAAGCAAGTTTGTCTAGTTTTATTGATCTTAATTGAACTAATTGAACTACTTTTGGTTTATTAAGGAGGGCATTTAGTTTTTCACACAGGGCCAACTGGATAACTTTTATCCTACATGCATCTTTGTATTAAATACAATTTTGTTTGAAAGTTTGAAACAATTCTCATGTTTAATCTAGCTTTTTTCTTTCTATGTTAAATGCTGATGTTGTTACTTACTTTCTGATACGGCGTCTTCTTTTACTCTTGGACTTTGAATGGTCCATCTGGAAGTTGCTGCTCTTCACACACAGCTGGCCTCTGGAGATGCTGGAGCTGCTGCAGATGCATAGGGTGATAAAACATTCAACATTTAAACATTTATTCTTAGGCTAATGAGTTTATTATCAGTTACCTACAGCATGAAACAACACCTGAAAAAACAATATTAAACCTCTGACATGAAAATAGTGTAAAACTGTACATATAATTTATTTAAATAGGCAATTAGGATTGGATATTAAAGAGAATATTACTAAATATTATTATTCAGTATAATAAACAGGAACAGTATTCAGATACACAGTTCCTATGAAGCACCTTGTTCTTACAAACTGTCACGACAAACTTTCATATTAGGTATTATTTTCACCAAATGAGCAATAATTTGGCAGGTGTAATTTCTACTATCCTCTGCCAGGTATGATGAATAGTGTGTAATAATCAGTGGTGGACAGTAACTAAGTAAATGTAATTCATTACTGTACTTAAGTAGTTTTTTGTGTATCTGTACTTTCCTGAAGTTTTCCATTTTGGGCGACTTTTTACTTTCACTCCACTACATTTCAAAGTTAAATATCTCACTTTTTACTCCACTACATTATGAGAAATCTGTCGTTTGGTTTGGTTTATGTGTGTATGAAAACGTAACATGTCAAAACAAAAGAAGCGCGAAGCAAGAACACCAATCAGGGCACAGCACACTTTGTTTTGAGCTTGTTTTGACCTGTTGGACATACCGACCCAGTGCAAGCATATGGTTCAATGTCAGTGCAGCAGCAGTTTGGGAGTGTTTATTCAACATAAATGATAAAATTTATATTAAATTTGTTTTTGCTAGTTTATGTTTATGAACAGAGAAATACAGATGTATTTTAGTAAAGGAAAACTCATTTGTGAATCTGAGTTTAAAGCAAGTTTTTATTAAACTCAAACTAAAATAAATCTTAAACTGAAACTTTGCTTGTTCACAAAAGCTTATTTCAGAGCCACTCACTACCTAATGCTAGTGCTTTTTTATCAACACCATGTTTACAGAGCCCACATAAACAGAGACGCTCAGAATTCAGTCCGACCGCACAGCTATGACTGTTCAAAATAACTACACATGTTCATATTTTACATTCAGTTTACAGTATTTTAGACCATAAATCCATTTTGGCCCTCTAACCATCTCAGTCTTTGTCTCTACGTGTTTCAGTAACCAAGTAACTGATAGTTACTTGGTTACTTTCAGTAACTGATCCTCCACTCAGTTTAGCTGAAAGAACAGTTTAGTCTCTGTGAATCACATAAAAACGTGGTTCATTTTAAATTACGTGATATTTTTTGTCTATACAGTGGTGTGAAAAAGTGTTTGCCCCCTTCCTGGTTTCTTATTCTTTCGCATGTTTGTCACATTTAAATGTTTCAGATCACCAAACAAATTTAAATATTAGACACAGCACTGTGGAGGAATTTTTGGCCCACTCGTCTTTGCAGAATTGCTGTAATTCAGCCACATTGGAGGGTTTCCGAGCATGAACTGCCTTTTAAGTTCATGCCACAGCATCTCAATTGGATTCAGGTCAGGACTTTGACTAGGCCACTCCAAAGTCTTAATTTTGTTTTTCTTAAGCCATTCGGAGGTGGACTTGCTGGTGTGTTTTGGATTATTGTCCTGCTGCAGAACCCAAGTCACAAACAGATGGCCGCACATTCTCCTTCAGGATTTTTTGGTAGACAGCAGAATCCATGGTTTCATTTACCACAGCAAGTCTTCCGGGTCCTGAAGCAGCAAAACAGCCCCAGACCATCACACTACCACCACCATATTTCACTGTTGGTATGATGTTCCTTTTCTGAAATGCTGTGTTACTCCTACGCCAGATACACCTTCCAAAAAGTTCAACTTTTGTCTCGTCAGTCCACAGAGTATTCTCCCAAAAGTCTTCATCAAGATGTTTTCTGGCAAAACTGAGAAGAGCCTTTATGTTCTTTTTGCTCAGCAGTGGTTTTCGTCTTGGAAATCTGCCATGCAGGTCATTTTTGCCCAGTCTCTTTCTTAGGGTGGAGTCATGAACACTGACCTTAACTGAGGCAAGTGAGGCCTGCAGGTCTTTGGATGTTGTTGTGGGGTCTTTTGTGACCTCTTGGATGAGTTGTCGCTGCGCTCTTGGGGTAATTTTGGTCGGCCAGCCACTCCTGGGAAGGTTCACCACTGTTCCATGTTTTAACGGGGTGGGGTGGGCAATCACTTTTTCACACAGGGCCCTGTAGGTTTGGATTTCTTTTTCCCTTAATAATAAAGATCTTCACTTATAAACTGCATTTTGTGTTTACTTGTGTTATCTTTGTCTAATATTTAAATTTGTTTGGTGATCTGAAACATTTAAGTGTGACAAACATTTAAAAGAATAAGAAATCAGGAAGGGGACAAACACTTTTTCACACCACTGTATATAAACTCCTCTTTAGCGTTTCTCCAAAGTCAACCTCCTTGTGTCCATCCTCAATGTGTGTCTCAGACGCTAACATCACTGGATCATTCAGCTCCTGCCTCGAAAAGTCAGTAATAACAGATGGAGCTGTAAAATGATTTGACGTTGGATGGTGTGTTGGATGGTGTGAAGATGACGGCAGGCAAGTACACAAGAACACATACTGAGAAACAGCTATTACTCTCGTCTGGCCCACGTCTTTGTTTTCCACGTGTGTTTAACCCTTTTGCAGGAGATCTTTGTTTCTTCTGTATGACGTTAAGCACTTCAGTTCACTTCAGTTCTCCTGCAGAGCCTTTAAAAAAAGGCTGGTTGGCTATAGTGTGACCTACTGGAGCAACCTGGTACTATTAACATGTAAAATAAAATGCAGTCGACACATTACTGTCTTATGGTGGTAATAACTGTGTCTCACCTTGGGTGAATAACAGCTCCTCCAGCTCTGAGATCAGGAGGATTAAACATGGAGTTGCTGCTCCTCATAGACGCATAGCTGGGCTCTGGATAGTCTGCTCTGGATTGCCAATGTCTGATAGGAACATATTGTGACAATACATTAAATTAAGGATGTTTTTTCCACACGTAGCCTTTCAACTATAACTTTTACAAATGTGCAAATCCTGACTGGAGCAGTAGTGATACGTGTAGTGATACACTATATGATACATCCATTGACAGAGTAAGTTACAGTAAAACAATCCTGTCCAGTAACTGAAAATCTTCATTTTTAACATCCCAGTGCAGACACAGCTCTAAAGCAGTATGTTGTCTTGAGCTCGGTTTGCTCCCTCTGCTGGTCAAACAGCGCTACTGTACATCAACACACTTTTTACAGGTTTAGTGCTTTTTTATCAGTTCCAGTTTCAGACCAACGCACTATTTTCTACACCTACTGGCGTTAAACAGTGAAATGACATACAGTCAACATCATTCTGTCTTATGGTGGTTAAACTGTGACTGTGTCTCACCTTGGGTGAATAACAACTCCTCCAGCACTGAGATCAGGAGGATTAAACATGGAGTTGCTGCTCCTCATAGACACACAGCTGGGCTCTGGATAGTCTGCTCTGGATTGCCAATGTCTGATAGGAACATATTGTGACAAAATATTAAATTAAGGATGTTTTTTCCACATGTGTCCTGCAGACTTTCCTGTTCTTCACCTTTTAGAACACGGGTAAATCCTGACTGGAGCAGTAGTGATACATATAGTGATACATACACTATATGATACATTCACTGACACAGTAAGTTACAGTAAAACAATCCTGTCCAGTAACTGAAAATCTCCATTTTTAATATCCCAGTCCAGTCACAGCTCTAAAGCAGCATGTTGTCTTCAGGTCTGTTTGCTCCCTCTGCTGGTCAAACAGCTGCACATCAACATGCCTTTTACAGGTTTGTGCTTTTTTATCAACACCATGTTTACAGATCCCACATAAACAGTAACGCTCTGAATTCAGTCCGACCGCACAGCTATGACTGTTAACAATAACTACACATGTTCATATTTTACATTCAGTTTACAGTGTTTTAGACCAGCTCACATAAATCCATTTTGGCCTTCTAACCATCTCAGTCTTTGTCTCTACGTGTTTCAGCAACCAAGTCTGATCTTCTGCTCAGTTTAGCTGAAAGAACAGTTTAGTATCTGTGAATCACATAAAAACATGGTTTTGTCTTAAACTACACAACATTTTTGTCTGTATATAAACTCCTCTTCAGTGTTTCTCCAAAGTCAACCTCCTCGTGTCCATCCTCAGTGTGTGTCTCAGACGCTAACATCACTGGATCATTCAGGTCCTGCCTCGAAAAGTCAGTAATCACAGATGGAGCTGTAAAATGATTTGACGTTGGATGGTGTGTTGGATGGTGTGAAGATGACGGCAGGCAAGTACACAAGAACGCATACTGAGAAACAGCTATTACTCTCGTCTGGCCCACGTCTTTGTTTTCCACGTGTGTTTAACCCTTTTGCAGGAGATCTTTGTTTCTTCTGTATGACGTTAAGCACTTCAGTTCACTTCAGTTCTCCTGCAGAGCCTTTAAAAAAAGGCTGGTTGGCTATAGTGTGACCTACTGGAGCAACTTGGTACTATTAACCAGGAAAATAAAATCCAGTCGACACATTACTGTCTTATGGTGGTAAAACTGTGACTGTGTCTCACCTTGGGTGAATAACAGCTCCTCCAGCTCTGAGATCAGGAGGATTAAACATGGAGTTGCTGCTCCTCATAGACACACAGCTGGGCTCTGGATAGTCTGCTCTGGATTGCCAATGTCTGATAGGAACATATTGTGACAATACATTAAATTAAGGATGTTTTTTCCACACGTAGCCTTTCAACTATAACTTTTACAAATGTGCAAATCCTGACTGGAGCAGTAGTGATACGTGTAGTGATACACTATATGATACATCCATTGACAGAGTAAGTTACAGTAAAACAATCCTGTCCAGTAACTGAAAATCTTCATTTTTAACATCCCAGTGCAGACACAGCTCTAAAGCAGTATGTTGTCTTGAGCTCGGTTTGCTCCCTCTGCTGGTCAAACAGCGCTACTGTACATCAACACACTTTTTACAGGTTTAGTGCTTTTTTATCAGTTCCAGTTTCAGACCAACGCACTATTTTCTACACCTACTGGCGTTAAACAGTGAAATGACATACAGTCAACATCATTCTGTCTTATGGTGGTTAAACTGTGACTGTGTCTCACCTTGGGTGAATAACAACTCCTCCAGCACTGAGATCAGGAGGATTAAACATGGAGTTGCTGCTCCTCATAGACACACAGCTGGGCTCTGGATAGTCTGCTCTGGATTGCCAATGTCTGATAGGAACATATTGTGACAAAATATTAAATTAAGGATGTTTTTTCCACATGTGTCCTGCAGACTTTCCTGTTCTTCACCTTTTATAAAACGTGCAAATCTTAACTGGAGCAGTAGTGATACATATAGTGATACATACACTATATGATACATTCACTGACACAGTAAGTTACAGTAAAACAATCCTGTCCAGTAACTGAAAATCTCCATTTTTAATATCCCAGTCCAGTCACAGCTCTAAAGCAGCATGTTGTCTTCAGGTCTGTTTGCTCCCTCTGCTGGTCAAACAGCTGCACATCAACATGCCTTTTACAGGTTTGTGCTTTTTTATCAACACCATGTTTACAGATCCCACATAAACAGTAACGCTCTGAATTCAGTCCGACCGCACAGCTATGACTGTTAAAATAACTACACATGTTCATATTTTACATTCAGTTTACAGTGTTTAAGACCAGCTCACATAAATCCATTTTGGCCTTCTAACCATCTCAGTCTTTGTCTCTACGTGTTTCAGCAACCAAGTCTGATCTTCTGCTCAGTTTAGCTGAAAGAACAGTTTAGTATCTGTGAATCACATAAAAACATGGTTTTGTCTTAAACTACACAACATTTTTGTCTGTATATAAACTCCTCTTCAGTGTTTCTCCAAAGTCATCCTCCTCGTGTCCATCCTCAGTGTGTGTCTCAGACACTAACATCACTGGATCATTCAGCTCCTGCCTCGAAAAGTCAGTAATCACAGATGGAGCTGTAAAATGATTTGACGTTGGATGGTGTGAAGTGTTGTACACTGTAACGGTAAATACACCTTTCAGACTGGCCACTGCTGACCTGGCTAAGACCTCCACAGTTTGGTATTAACGGTACTGTTAACCTAAACGGAGCCTTGTTCTCATGAATTGTCACGACAAACGTTCATCTTATGTATTATTTGTACCAAATGAGCAAAGATTCGGCAGCTTTAATCTCTGTTTCTCTCCTTTTTAAACTAGATTTAACTGATTACTTAAAAAGCGACCTTATAAACGTTCAGCTGTGGTCCACTATCTGGATCCTCTGCCAGGTGCGATGACGCCACACTGAATGCTGGGTGTTACTGTTCATAATCATCAAGAAGTTAACAAGTACATCCTCGGTTTTCAAGGAGGAGCAAGAACTCCTCCGGGTACTTTAACCGTTCTTGGTAAAAATCGCAGTGGAAGATGACGGCAGGCAAGTACACAAGAACACATACTGAGAAACAGCTATTACTCTCGTCTGGCCCACGTCTTTGTTTTCCACGTGTGTTTAACCCTTTTGCAGGTGATCATGGTTTCCTCAGTCAGTCATTAAGCACTTCAGTTCACTTCAGTTCTCCTGCAGAGTGTTTAGGTTAGCTATAGTGTGACCTACCGAAGCAAAAAGGCTCAACAAACCCAACACAACCCACCACCCCAGAAAATCAGTATGTTTCAAACCTGTGGGAAACACTGCACACACACTGTCTCACCTCTCAGGTGGTCATGATACACAGAATGCACTATTTTCTACACCTGAACACATTAAACAGTGAAAAGAACCACAATCAACGTTACTCTGTCCTGTGGTGGTTAAACTGTGTCTCACCTTGGGTGAATAACAGCTCCTCTAGCACTCTGAAAAGTGGGGGGGCAAAAGCCCGCTCGCCAATGTGGTCCTGGCGGCCTTGAATAAGAAAAACACATTGGTCAGATCTGTAGAGAACCATTCTAGGAACATTTTGTGGGACACTAAAGAGGGGACTTGTGACAACTTGGGAAAATGTGTGCAGAGATCTGAGAGACTTTCCTGTTTTTCACATTAACTTTTACAAAACGTACAAATCCTGACTGGAGCAGTAGTGATACGTATAGTGATACACTATATGATACATCCACTGACAGAGTAAGTTACAGTAAAACAATCCTGTCCAGTAACTGAAAATCTCCATTTTTAATATCCCAGTGCAGACACAGCTCTAAAGCAGCATGTTGTCTTCAGGTCTGTTTGCTCCCTCTGCTGGTCAAACAGCGCTACTGTACATCAACACACTTTTTACAGGTTTAGTGCTTTTTTATCAGTTCCAGTTTCAGACCAACGCACTATTTTCTACACCTACTGGCGTTAAACAGTGAAACGACATACAGTTAACATCATTCTGTCTTATGGTGGTTAAACTGTGACTGTGTCTCACCTTGGGTGAATAACAACTCCTCCAGCTCTGAGATCAGGAGGATTAAACATGGAGTCACTGCTCTTCATAGACACACAGCTGGGCTCTGGAAACTCTGCTCCGAACATCGGAAGCCTGATATGAACATATTGCGACAATATATTAAATTAAGGATGTTTTCTCCACGTGTCCTGCAGACCTCTGAGCTGAGTTGACATTAAATCAGAATTAGACAAACTTGAATAAAAATCTGGAGACTTCAGATCAAAAGTACAATGACAAATAACAGCACATATAACCACCCCAGAAAATCAGTATGTTTCAAACCTGTGGGAAACACTGCACACACACTGTCTCACCTCTCAGGTGTTAATGATACACAGAATGCACTATTTTCTACACCTGAACACATTAAACAGTGAAAAGAACCACAATCAACGTTACTCTGTCCTGTGGTGGTTAAACTGTGTCTCACATTGGGTGAATAACAGCTCCTCCAGTACTGAAATCAGGAGGATTAAACATGGAGTTGCTGCTCCTCATAGACACACAGCTGGGCTCTGGATAGTCTGCTCTGGATTCCCAATGTCTGATAAGAACATATTGCGAAAATATATTAAATTAAGGATGTTTTTTCCACACATGTCCTGCAGACTTTCCTGTTCTTCACCTTTTAGAACACGGGTAAATCCTGACTGGAGCAGTAGTGATACGTGTAGTGATACATCCACTATGTGATACATCCACTGACACAGTAAGTTACAGTAAAACAATCCTGTCCAGTAACTGAAAATCTCCATTTTTAATATCTCAGTGCAGTCACAGCTCTAAAGCAGCATGTTGTCTTCAGGTCTGTTTGCTCCCTCTGCTGGTCAAACAGCTGCACATGAACATGCCTTTTACAGGTTTAGTGCTTTTTTATCAACACCATGTTAACTAGGGGTGCGGGAAAAATTCGATTCTTAGATGCATCACGTTGCGGACGTGAACGATTCTGAATCGATTCACAAATGTAAAAAATCGATTTTCTAATTATTTAATTTATAACATAATGTTGACGGAACGCAAAGGGCGGAACTTGGAAGTGGGCAAGTGCAGCGCCTGGACAGTCTGTGGCGGCACATAACAAAGACACCACTGGATGAGCAAGAAATCCGATCAGCTCCCTCTGCATTAAAGCCAGGTTAGATCAGGAGTCACAACACAGATGATAAGAAGAGCCATTTTGACCTTTCAACAAACATCAAACCAGCTTGGGAGCCTCAACATTTAATGTTCAGTTTGTCTCTATGTCTCAGTGTGTGCTGATGTCCTAGTATAGGCTAAACAATATAAACGAGAACGCAGATTTACTCTGCTCTGCTTTAAGCTTTAGCTTTAGTCGTTTTCTTCCATCTCCGCCAGGAGACTTTTCCTCAAAAGTTGAATAGTTTCTTGTAGAATGTCTCTCAGCATTCGACTGATTTACGAGGCTGAAGCTTTTCCTTCTTCGTTCGCTACTGGCTCGGCGAGACTTCGTTGCTAGGTGACCTGCAGTCTGCACGCCAGTTCTCAGTTATTGAGAACCAGGGCTTTCGCGCTATGTTGCTCACTTTGGGGCCGAGATTCAGCATCCAGTCTCGAGGATATTTTACTGACACAGCAACCCCCCCCCTACCACGAGACCAAAACTGAAGTTATAAAATCACTAAAGAAAACAGGCAGGACGGCAATAATGTGATGCGTGGACATCTATTACCACTGGATCTTATTTCACCGTAACTGCGCATTTTATCGCAGATGAGTGGCAGCAGCATCTCCAAACAAGCGCAGTGAATGAGAGCCTTCTAGTTCACTTCCACATCACTTCCATTTGATTTATTAATAAAAGATATTGGACGTAAATGCATTATGGGTCATTACAAATACTTAGCTTTAAAACTACCAAGTCCTCAGAGAGTAGGAAAATAGAAATGCTGTATAGAGAAAAAAAGATGCATCGATAATCGTTTTATAATCGCATCACAGCCTCTGAATCGTAATCGAATCAAAACGTGAGGTGCCTGAAGATTCCCACCCCTGATGTTTACAGATCCCACATAAACAGTAACACACTCTGAATTCAGTCCGACCGCACAGCTATGACTGTTAACAATAACTACACATGTTCATATTTTACATTCAGTTTACAGTGTTTGAGACCAGCTCACATAAATCCATTTTGGCCTTCTAACCATCTCAGTCTTTGTCTCTACGTGTTTCAGCAACCAAGTCTGATCCTCTGCTCAGTTTAGCTGAAAGAACAGTTTAGTATCTGTGAATCACATAAAAACATGGTTTTGTCTTAAACTACACAACATTTTTGTCTGTATATAAACTCCTCTTCAGTTTTTCTCCAAAGTCAACCTTCTCGTGTCCATCCTCAATGTGTGTCTCAGACACTAACATCACTGGATCATTCAGCTCCTGCCTCGAAAAGTCAGTAATCACAGATGGAGTTGTAAAATGATTTGACGTTGGATGGTGTGAAGTGTTGTACACTGTAACGGTAAACACACCTTTCAGACTGGCCACTGCTGACCTGGCTAAGACCTCCACAGTTTGGTATTAACGGTACTGTTAACCTAAACGGAGCCTTGTTCTCATGAATTGTCACGACAAACGTTCATCTTAGGTTTTATTTGTACCAAATGAGCAAAGATTCGGCAGCTTTAATCTCTGTTTCTCTCCTTTTTAAACTAGATTTAACTGATTACTTAAAAAAGCGACCTTATGGACGTTCAGCTGTGGGCCACTATCTGGATCCTCTGCCAGGTGCGATGACGCCGCACTGAATGCTGGGTCTTTCTGTTCATTCTCGTCAACAAGTTAACAGGTACATCCTTGGTTTTCAAGGAGGAGCAAGAACTCCTCCGGGTACTTTAACCGTTCTTGGTAAAAGTCGCAGTGGAAGATGACGGCAGGCAAGTACACAAGAACGCATACTGAGAAGCAGCTATTACTCTCGTCTGGCCCACGTCTCTGTTTTCCACGTGTGTTTAACCCTTTTGCAGGTGGTCACTGTTTCACGATCCTGCTTCAGTTCACTTCAGTTCTCCTGCAGAGCGTTTAGGTTAGCTATAGTGTGACCTACCGAAGCAAAAAGGCTCAACAAACTCAACACAACCCACCACCCCAGAAAATCAGTATGTTTCAAACCTGTGGGAAACACTGCACACACACTGTCTCACCTCTCAGGTGTTCATGATACACAGAATGCACTATTTTCTACACCTGAACACATTAAACAGTGAACAGAAATACAGTCAACGTCATTCTGTCCTGTGGTTTGTCACGACAAACGTTCATCTTAGGTATTATTTGTACCAAATGAGCATTATGCAGCCTTGTCTCCTCCTTTGCCAATGTGAAATCAGTCTGTCCATTTCTTGTCCTGACCATGGCTTGTTGATTAGTGTAGAGATACCATTAGAACAGTGAAATGCTCTGGTGTTCCCTTTTTCCTGAGGACACTGCATAAGTAAATGTGGTCAACACAACGGAAGGCTTTGCTGTAGTCAATCATGTTAACTTCCTGTTGGATTCTTTGGCTTTTTCAATGATCCAGTGTACGTCCACAGTAATGTCTCTTGTTCCTCTGCTTTTCCTGCTCACACATGGCTTAGCAGTTCTCATTCACTGTAAGGTTCCAGTCTCCACTAAATAATCTTAAGCATAATTTCACTGGCATGTGATTGATATTAGGGACACTGTGCAACAGTTTGTACACTCTTTCTTTTTTCATTTCTTTGTTATTAGCACATAAACTGAACTCTTCCAATCGGCCGGCCATTGAGATGTTTTTCCGATTTGTTGACATAAAACAAAAAAACTGATTTTTGTTTCATCTGTTATGATCAACATAACCACAACAAGATCTGCATGCTTTTTGTTTTTGGCTTCTCTTCTCCACTGAATCATCACTCATTCAAATTGATTTCTTTCTCTTACACATTCTTCCCAGGTTTTTCTCTGATTCTTCTGTAAAAACATCCTTTGAGTTTCATAAAACATTATTCAAGACTGAGGTTGAAGGTTTGAAAAGGGAAAAAAATGATTTATAAATCAGAAAGAAACAGTAAGTAATGTGGAATGTTTTGCTAACAAACACACACACACACACACACAGACACACACACACACACACACACACACACACACACACACACAGACACACACACACACACACACACACAGACACACACACACATACACACCCACACACATACACACACACACACACACACACACACACACACACACACACTGTGCCACTTCTCGCGTTCATGACACAGAATGTATTATTTCCGACACCCGGGAGCATCAAATAATGGAACGAAATACAGCTGATTGTACTCAGCCTGAAGGTGTTTATGCTGTGATCGTGTCTCACCTTGGGTCAATCCCAGTTCCTCCAGTACTCAGATCAGGAGGCCTAAACATGGAGTTGTTGCTCTTCATAGACACACAGCTGGGCTCTGGAGATTCTGCTCTGGATATCTGCAGTCTGGTTATGGTAACATTATAGTAAATTATAACATCTTTAAATTGGACTTAGATCTGTAGCAGTTATATTTTAGCATGTATGATTTCTCAGTTAATAAATAATAATAATAATAATAATAATAATTCAGAACTTTTCCATTTCATTATAATTGAACTAACATAAAGTTTAACGTTTGGTATATTTTCAATTGCAATTAAAAATTACACTGATTATTAAACTCATTACTGTGACAGGTAGTTTTTGCTTTTATTTCCTTTATTCGTGATGTCATAAATTCAATTTACAAACATGGAAAATAAATATCAAATAAAATATATTTAGTTCTACATATCAGGAATTTAATCTGCACATAAAGTTTAGTACTTCATACTGGCTAATAAAGATTTAGTTTTTACCTGTGAGAAATAAACTTTTACAAGTAACATATAATTTGCATATCTATGTAAACAGTTCAAGTCTATTGTACATTGAGATATAATATTAAAAGGTCAAACTGCTTGGAATAAAATTAATTTGAACATAATTAGATGTAATTAGAATCTCAACATGTCAAATTACTCTTCACTCAATTGGATTCCAAGCTAAATCTACTTTCCATGCACAGGAGGGGGATTTGTGAAACATCAAATTGTCACAGAAGGAAAAGGCTTTTTTAGGGATAGTGCTAGTTTAATCTGGCAATTTAAAGTCTGCTCAAGCAGGACTTTTTCTCATCTGTAGTCTTACAACAGCAGTTATGTTTACCATGATGCTCCGTTTAAACAGATCAAAGCATGTCTTTTAAATATACTAGTAACCAGATGAAAGCGTGCATGTGCGATTTAAATTAATGCACATTGGCTTCTTACCAGGAAAATGACTGCCAAAGTGGTGGACGTTATGTTTTGTGGGATTATGTCCTGTTATGAATCAGTACTGTCACATATAAATTACAGAAATATGCAGCTGCTCCTCGCACAAGCAGTGGAACTCGCCAGTAATCCTCGTTTATGAATCAACAAACGTTTTACCGCCACAATGTTTGCTCTTAACATCACAGTAAATTGGTAGTACACAGTAATACACAGGATGTATCAGCTCCAACACCTGGTAGCATTAAACAGTGAAATGAAATACCGTTGTGGTCATTCAGTCTCATGTTAATTAAACTGTGTTTATGTCTCACCTTGGGTCAATCCCAGTTCCTCCAGTGCTCAGATCAGGGGGCCTAAACATTGAGTTGCTGCTCCTCATAGATACAAGGCTGGACTCTGGAGATTCTGCTCTGTAATTCTGCAGTCTAGAAACATGATTTTGAAACAGTATATTAAATTAAGAATGCGTTTGCCACATGCTTCCCTAAGAAATTAAGAAACTGTGCTGAGCTCATAAAATTAGAACTCACTGCTATAATTTAACGCCACTGGGTTTTCATAAGACCCATGATGTGTTACAATGAATGTGTTTCCACTTTGTTACATTATTTGTCACTTTTATGTTGGTAGAATTGGGAGGGTATGAAGGCGGGTTTAATATTGTTTAGCGCCACCTGCAGTTTGTCTGGAGCGACGCTTGAGCATGCATGTTTTAACAATAGGTATCAGTCAATCATTCAGTGAGTGAGTGACTCAGTAAGCGCCAGCCAACCTCAAAGTCAGGCCCGCTGAGTGGTACAGCAATAACAGCATGTCACAGTAAAATGTAATGTACGATGATATTTCTAAAGATCATCACAACCACACTCAGAACATCTCTACAGATGTATAAAGTCTTCTGCACTGCTGGTTTTAATATTGAACTGAGATACACTCAATTCATTTAGGTCTATATGCTGTGCATGTTGTCATTCAGTCTTACAGTGGACATATTGTGTTTGTGTCTCATCTTGAGTCAATGTCAGTTCCTCCAGGACTCAAATCAGGAGGCCTGAACATTGAGTCCCTGCTCTTCATAGACACGTAGCTGGGCTCTGGAGTTTCTGCTTTAGATTTCAGAAATCTGCTAACATAATTTTGAGAGAATATGTCCAGGAGGTGTAGACGGTCATCAGCATGGCCTTTTACACGTTTTGAAACTTTTGGCTGTTTT
>NW_023494825.1:835000-840000 GCF_904425465.1 Colossoma macropomum | reverse complement strand
ATATTTGTAAGAACAGAATAAACAAAGCAGGTTATTATTGCTTTATAGAACTGCTCCTTTATAACAATAAGCACAGCGCAAATATATTGTTATAGGCTCTTATTAACAATAAGCAGTGCAAATAAAATGTTATATTTGTTTAAGGATAGTACCAGTGTAATACCAGTTCTTGTGCTGACGGTGCTTCCAGAGAAAGTTTGGAACTCTGTATTACGCTTCCTTTCCACAATAAATAGCACCTAAAAACTGACTGGGGCAGATCTAGCAGGACAGAAACTTCACAAACTGACTTACAGCACAGACGGTTTCCTATGACAGTGCAACGTTTAAGTCACTGAGCTCTTCAGTACGACCCATCCCACTGTCAGTGTTTATCTACAGAGACTGCAAAGTTATGTACTCGATTTTATACACCTATAAGCAACGAGGTGACTGAAACACCTGAACTCAATCATTAGGAGGGGTGTCCGCATACTTGGGGTGTATAATGTACATGGTATACACATTGATACAGTAAGTTACAGTACGAGAATCTGATTCCTTAGTCGCTGTAAAGTATGAGAACTAAGATGAAGGTAAGCCTAACAGATCAAACTAAACCAGAAAGCCGTGCTGAGTGCTTCACTGACACAAACATCTGACACGTCCACCAGTGTTTTTCCAGAGTGGTTTAACACTCGTGTTTGTGACCTACAGAACGCTCTGCCCCTCAGCAAATTAAACTCAACCATGCTGTTTTTGTGTGTGTTTGTGTCTCACCTTAGGACAGTACCAGTTCCTCCAGCACTCAAATCAGGAGGCCTGATCACTGAGCTGTTGCTGTACAGAGGCACATGGCTGGGTTCTGGAAGTGCTGCTATGTATTCCTTCAGTCTGGAAACATGTTGAGAGAATATATTACATCAGTGAACCTGAAACTTTTTAAAAGGCTTTTTGAATTTGTTTGGGAGAATGTAAGTGTAGTAACGTAACACTGAATCGTATCTTTTTCTAAACTAAACCCAACCTTCTGGAAATCTCTTTTATATGAATGACTGGAGCAGTAATAATATGTTCACAGTATATAAAATTATGTATAGAATTAGGTGGCAAATTACAGTAAGAGAATCTCTGATTTCTTAATGTTTCACTCACTCATCAGGAAAATCAAGTTCCCCGTTGACATCAAATCGATTACAGAAGGGCTCTGGAGAAAGTGGTCTCTGGGTTTCTGCCCAGCTAACATGAAACAAAGAAAAACAATATGTATATTCATATGCAAAGGTTTGGGCCTGATCAAATTACATGTTTTGTTGATTTTCTAACTGAAAACAAGTTAACACATCCTCTACAGAGAACACCTGTCTGCACATTTTAATGCACAATTACTGTTTACTGGACATACTGGAAAAGAAAAAATGAATACAATGTGGCCTTTGTGAAAGCTTTATATTTTATGTTTTTCCCAATACACTGACCTGTAGAACTAAATATATATTTTCACTAAAATCTACAGAGAATTCTAATTTCAGTGTGTTCCTTATAGAAGATGTTTACTTATTTTCACTTAAATAATCAACAAAACATGGAATTTCACCAGGGATCTTCAAACTGAAACACATTAAACATAGGTATGTGGACTTCACAGTGCCAGTAGATTGGCTCTGAATTGCCCACTTACTGCATTACTAATTAGTAACACCATAAATGGCAGCTACCAAGCACTGCATTATTAAGTGCCATCAACTCCAGGCGACCATATGGACAGTGCTTCTCCAGTGTACCCTGTCTTCTGTTTCAGTCTTCTGAATGGCTGGTTCATCATTGCAACCGTCCATCTTGTAGCTATCCCTCTTCTTCCTCTTTTACCTTCAACTCTTCCAAGCATAATGGTCTTTTCCAATGAACTGGTTCTTCTCAGAAATGTGTCCAAACTAAGATTTAGTCTGGTTATCTGGGTTTCGAGACAGAGGTGAGGCTTGATTTGTTCGAGGATCTGTTTGTTTGCTTTCTTTGCCGTCCAAGGTTCTCTTAAAAGTCTTCGCCAACACCAAAGTTAAAAGGCACCTTTATTTTTGCTGTCTTGCTTGTTTATTGTCTACCTTTCATATTCATAAAGAACCACAGAGAAGACCACAGTCTGGACAATTCTGCATTTGAAGATCTTTTCGAGTTCCTTCATCCTTGTCCTGCCAAGTGTCAATCAGTCATATTTCATCAGTGCTGGAACCTTTTACTGTTAATAACTGACCAGAGTAGACAAAAACTGTCCACCCTTTCCACATCAACGGTAAGTTAACAGTCCTTCCTGTCATCATAACATTAGTGTTCTTCATACTGAGCTTCTTCCCAGTCCCATCTTTTCACTCTGTTCTTTGACCTTCCTTCCAGGGTCTTCCAGATTTTCTGCTGTGAGTGTTGTATCATCCACATTTTGAAGGTTACTGATGTTTCTTCCTCCAATCCTGAATCCTTGATCACCTTCTCCTGTCCTGCTTCTCTCATTATATATGTTCAGCATACGGGTTGAACAGCTATGGTGAAATTATGCAGCCTTGTCTCCTCCTTTGCCAATGTGAAATCAGTCTGTCCATTTTTGTCCTGACCATGGCTTGTTGATTAGTGTAGAGATACCATTAGAACAGTGAAATGCTCTGGTGTTCCCTTTTTCCTGAGGACACTGCATAAGTAAATGTGGTCAACACAACTGAAGGCTTTGCTGTAGTCAATCATGTTAACTTCCTGTTGGATTCCTTGGCTTTTTCAATGATCCAGTGTACGTCCACAGTAATGTCTCTTGTTCCTCTGCTTTTCCTGCTCACACGTGGCTTAGCAGTTCTCATTCACTGTAAGGTTCCAGTCTCCACTAAATAATCTTAAGCATAATTTCACTGGCATGTGATTGATATTAGGGACACTGTGCAATAGTTTGCACACTCTTTCTTGTTTCATTTCTTTGCTATTAGGACATAAACTGAACTCTTCCAATCGGCCGGCCATTGAGATGTTTTTCCGATTTGTTGACATAAAACAAAAAAACTGATTTTTGTTTCATCTGTTATGATCAACATAACCACAACAAGATCTGCATGCTTTTTGTTTTTGGCTTCTCTTCTCCACTGAATCATCACTCATTCAAATTGATTTCTTTCTCTTACACATTCTTCCCAGGTTTTTCTCTGATTCTTCTGTAAAAACATCCTTTGAGTTTTATAAAACATTGTTCAAGACTGAGGTTGAAGGTTTGAAAAGGGAAAAAAATGATTTATAAATCAGAAAGAAACAGTAAGTAATGCAGAATGTTTCACTAACAAACACACACACACACACACACACACACACACACACACACATACACACACACACACACACACACACACACTGTGCCACTTCTCGCGTTCATGACACAGAATGTATTATTTCCGACACCCGGTAGCATCAAATAATGGAACGAAATACAGCTGATTGTACTCAGCCTGAAGGTGTTTATGCTGTGACTGTGTCTCACCTTGGGTCAATCCCAGTTCCTCCAGTACTCAGATCAGGAGGCCTAAACATGGAGTTGTTGCTCTTCATAGACACACAGCTGGGCTCTGGAGATTCTGCTCTGGATATCTGCAGTCTGGTTATGGGAACATTATAGTAAATTATAACATCTTAAAATTGGACTTAGATCTGTAGCAATTATATTTTAGCATGTATGATTTCTCAGTTAATGAATAACAATAATAATGATAATAATAATAATAATAATAATAATAATAATAATAATAATAATTCAGACCTTTTTCCATTTCATTATAATTTACCTAACATAAAGTTTAATATTTGGTATATTTCCAAATGCAATTAAAAATTACACTGATTATTAAACTCATTACTGTGACAGGTAGTTTTTGCTTTTATTTCCTTTATTCGTGATGTCATAAATTCAATTTACAAACATGGAAAATAAATATCAAATAAAATATATTTAGTTCTACATATCAGGAATTTAATCTGCACATAAAGTTTAGTACTTCATACTGGCTAATAAAGATTTAGTTTTTACCTGTGAGAAATAAACTTTTACAAGTGACATATAATTTGCATATCTATGTAAACAGTTCAAGTCTATTGTACATTGAGATATAATATTAAAAGGTCAAACTGCTTGGAATAAAATTAATTTGAACATAATTAGATGTAATTAGAATCTCAACATGTCAAATTACTCTTCACTCAATTGGATTCCAAGCTAAATCTACTTTCCATGCGCAGGAGGGGGATTTGTGAAACATCAAATTGTCACAGAAGGAAAAGGCTTTTTTAAGGATAGTGCTAGTTTAATCTGGCAATTTAAAGTCTGCTCAAGCAGGACTTTTTCTCATCTGTAGTCTTACAACAGCAGTTATGTTTACCATGATGCTCCGTTTAAACAGATCAAAGCATGTCTTTTAAATATACTAGTAACCAGATGAATGCGTGCATGTGCGATTTAATTTAATGCACATCGGCTTCTTACCAGGAAAATGACTGCCAAAGTGGTGGACGTTATGTTTTGTGGGATTATGTCCTGTTATGAATCAGTACTGTCACATATAAATTACAGAAATATGCAGCCGCTCCTCGCACAAGCAGTGGAACTCGCCAGTAATCCTCGTTTATGAATCAACAAACGTTTTACCGCCACAATGTTTGCTCTTAACATCACAGTAAATTGGTAGTACACAGTAATACACAGGATGTATCAGCTCCAACACCTGGTAGCATTAAACAGTGAAATGAAATACCGTTGTGGTCATTCAGTCTCATGTTAATTAAACTGTGTTTGTGTCTCACCTTGGGTCAATCCAGGTTCCTCCAGTGCTCAGATCAGGGGGCCTAAACATTGAGTTGCTGCTCCTCATAGATACAAGGCTGGACTCTGGAGATTCTGCTCTGGATTTCTGCAGTCTAGAAACATGATTTTGAAACAGTATATTAAATTAAGAATGCGTTTGCCACATGCTTCCCTAAGAAATTAAGAAACTGTGCTGAGC